>NC_041386.1:579482910-579539326 GCF_002162155.2 Triticum dicoccoides | reverse complement strand
CGGCGCGCGGCGTTCGGGGCGGCGGTGCGAGACGGCGACGACGACGGGCGGCGGCGGGGACAGCGACGACGACAACGGACGACGGGCGACGGGCGACGAGGACGGGTTCGAGCGGCGCACGAGAGGTTGGAGACGAAAGAAGTGGGGAGATCTAACTGAATTTTCATAAGTGTTGTATATATAGGAGAGGCCTTTAGTAACGGTTGGAGCCACCAACCGGTACTAAAGGCCTCGCGCTGCCACCCCAAAGTTTAGTCCCACCTCGCCGGGCGAAGGGTAGCCGCACTAGTTTATAAACCCAGCCGCGGCTACCTCTTCGAACTCCTCTATATAGCAGGCTTGTGGGCCTAAACTCTGCGCGCTGCCCTGTGAGTCTGCTGGGCCTTTAAGGCCTGTAATTGCACGCCTGTGGCCTAGCAGGCCCACAGGCCAGCGCCCCAATTTTTTTTATAGTTTTTTTCTTTTCTGCTTTATTTTCTTCTATTTATTTTTGCGTAGTTTTTTGTATAGTTTTTACTTTTCTGTTATATTTATTTTCTTCTATTTATTTGTGAGTAGTTTTATTCATCTAGTTTGCCAAAATTCAACATTTTTAGAGTTCATTTTGTAGTGATTTTCAATTTCACGGTCATTTTGTGAACAATTGAAAAATAGCAAATATAATTTTTTTGCTTTTCTGCTTTATTTTTTCTTCTATTTATTTCTGAGTAGTTTTTTCTTTTCTGCTATATTTATTTTCTTCTATTTATTTCTGAGTAGTTTTTTTATATAGTTTTTTTCTTTTCAGCTATAGTTTTTTTTCTTTTCTGCTATTTTTTTTCTTTTCTGCTATTTTTTCTTTTCTGCTATTTTTTCTTTTCTGCAAAACTTGATGGTCAAAGTCTGGAGTTATAACCAAAGTTCTAAAAAAAATGCCGACGTGCAATTAGTTTTTGCCATAACAGAAGAAGTCCAGAGTTGTAATAAGTTATTAGAAATAAAAAAGAGGTGCAATGCTCGTTAATTGCTTCAAGCCTTTCGGAATAGTGTAAACTGCACTGCGCGTAGCTCTGTGCAATCTACCATATTCGTGAAGGCTTGAAGCTAAGAAACGTGAGCATTGAGCCTCTTCTTCATCGTCTCTGCACTCAGGGCTTATAAACCGCTCCTAGTCCCTCTCTCTTGGCGAGGTGGGACTAAAAACAGCTTCTCATAACCTCATTAGTACCGGTTCATGGTACGAACCGACACTAAATGGTGATGGTGGGGCCATAGCCTGACCGCAGGCTGACACAGCCTCTTTAGTACCGGTTCGTGGCACGAACCGGTACTAAAGGTTTGCCACGAACCGGTGCTATTGATCGCCGCCACGAACCGGTGCTATTGTACACATTAGTGTCAGCTGAAATTCAAACCGGCACTATTGTGCTTCACGTTTGACCCTTTTTTACTAGTGTGAACTTAATTATCATTAATTTAGTCTAAAAACCTTTGCAAAATGTCTGGTAGATCAAATGGCCAACGCTCATGTCAACCTCAACTTCAACGCGTTCCTAGAGAAAACCAAGCTGAAAGATGATGGCAGCAACTATACGGACTGGGTCCGGAACCTGAGGATCATCCTCATAGCTGCCAGGAAAGCATATGTCCTAGAAGCACCGCTAGGTCAAGCACCCATCCCAGAGAACCAAGACGTTATGAACGCTTGGCAGTCGCGTGCTGATGATTACTCCCTCGTTCAGTGCGGCATGCTTTATAGCTTAGAACCGGGGCTCCAAAAGCGTTTTGAGCAACACGGAGCATATGAGATGTTCAAAGAGCTGAAAATGGTTTTCCAAGCTCATGCTCGGGTCGAGAGATATGAAGTCTCCAACAAGTTCTACAGTTGTAAGATGGAGGAAAATAGTTCTGTCAGTGAGCACATACTCAAAATGTCTGGGTTGCACAACCGCTTGTCCCAGCTGGACATTAACCTCCCGGACGAGGCGGTCATTGACAGAATCCTTCAGTCGCTCCCACCTAGCTACAAGAGCTTTATGATGAACTACAATATGCAAGGGATGGTGAAAACTATTCCTGAAGTATTTTCAATGCTGAAATCAGCGGAGGTGGAAATCAAAAAGGAACATCAAGTGTTGATGGTCAATAAAACCACTAGATTCAAGAAAGGCAAGGGTAAGAAGAACTTCAAGAAGTACGGCAAGGGAGTTGCCGCGCCCGGTAAATCAGTTGCCGGGAAGAAGCCAAAGAATGGACCCAAACCTGAGACTGAGTGCTTTTATTGCAAGGGAAAGGGACAGTGGAAGCGGAACTGCCCCAAATACTTAGCGGACAAGAAGGCCGGCAACACTAAAGGTATATGTGATATACATGTAATTGATGTGTACCTTACCAGTGCTTGTAGTAGCTCCTGGGTATTTGATACCGGTGCGGTTGCTCATATTTGTAACTCAAAACAGGAGCTGCGGAATAAGCGGAGACTGGCGAAGGACGAGGTGACGATGCACGTCGGGAATGGTTCCAAGGTCGATGTGATCGCCGTCGGCACGCTACCTCTACATTTACCTAAGGGATTAGTTTTAAACCTCAATAAATGTTATTTAGTGCCAGCTTTGAGCATGAACATTGTATCTGGATCTTGTTTAATACGAGATGGCTACTCATTTAAATCCAAGAATAATGGTAGTTCTATTTATATGTAGGGATGGCAACTTTATCCATGGATCTGGATACCCATGGATACCCGACCCGGTTGGGCAAGGGTATGGAGCGCATTTCTGCCCATGGGTCCGTGGATATGGATACCCACAAACAGCCGGGTTGGGCACGGTTATAGTTTGTGCTCCATGGATATCCAATGGATACCCATATGACATGTGAGGCCATATGCCAGTGATAGTAGAAAGAGCGAATCAATGGGAAATGGCAGGCAATATGCAACTGGTGCCATAAGCTATATGCTGCAGAATCAACCTCTGGTATGTCATACTTAAGGACTCATTGTATTACTTGTTGCCTACTTATGCATGTAGCTTATGTTGTCATTTGTGAGTGAATGACAATGAACTAATTTGATCTTTGGGAAGGCTTCATGCTGACTTTTCTGTGCCCATGGAGCTTCATGGGTATGTGGGTATCCAGCGGGTTTGGGCATGGGCATAAGTTGTGCCCATGGATAATTTGGTGGATGGGCAGAGGGTAGGAAGATGGGTCATGGATTGGATTTGGACCAGCTTCACCCGCCCCAAACCCGACCCATTCCCATCCCTATTTATATGAGAGATATGTTTTATGGTCATGCCCCGCTGGTCAATGGTTTATTCTTAATGAATCTCGAATGTGATGTTACACATATTCATAGTGTGAATACCAAAAGATGTAAGATTGATAATGATAGTCCCACATATCTGTGGCACTGCTGCCTTGGTCACATCGGTGTCAAACGCATGAAGAAGCTCCATACAGATGGACTTTTGGAGTCTCTTGATTTCGAATCATTTGACACATGCGAACCATGCCTCATGGGTAAAATGACCAAGACTCTGTTCTCCGGAACAATGGGTCGAGCAACCAACTTATTGGAAATTATACATACTGATGTGTGCGGTCCAATGAGCGTTGAGGCTCGCGGTGGCTATCGTTATGTTCTCACTCCCACTGATGACTTAAATAGATATGGGTATGTCTATTTGATGAAACACAAGTCTGAGACCTTTGAAAAGTTTAAGGAATTTCAGAATGAGGTAGAGAATCAACATGACCGAAAGATAAAATTCTTACGATCAGATCGTGGGGGAGAATATTTAAGTCACGAATTTGGTACGCACTTAAGGAAATGTGGAATTGTTTCACAACTCACGCCGCCTGGAACACCTCAGCGTAACGGTGTGTCCGAACGTCGTAATCGCACTCTATTGGATAAGGTGCGATCTATGATGTCACTCACTAATTTACCACTATCATTTTGGGGATACGCTCTAGAGACAGCTACATTCACTTTAAATAGGGCACCATCTAAATCCGTTGAGACGACACCATATGAATTATGGTTTGGGAAGAAACCTAAGTTGTCGTTTCTAAAAGTTTGGGGATGTGATGCTTATGTCAAGAAACTTCAAACTGAAAATCTCGAACCCAAGTCGGAAAAATGCGTCTTCATAGGATACCCTAAGGAAACCATTGGGTATACCTTCTACCTCAGATCCGCAGGCAAGATCTTTGTTGCCAAGAACGGGTCCTTTTTGGAGAAAGAGTTTCTCTCGAGAGAAGTAAGTGGGAGGAAAGTCGAACTCGATGAAGTACTACCTCTTGAACCGGAAAGTAGCATAGCTCAGGAAGATGTTCCTGTGGTGCCTGCACCGACTAGAGAGGAAGTTAATGATAATGATCAAGGTACTTTGGATCAAGTTGCTACTAAACTTCGAAGGTCCACAAGGACACGTTCCACACCAGAAGGGTATGGAAACCCTGTCCTGGAAATCATGTTGTTAGACAACGGTGAACCTTCGAACTATGAAGAAGCAATGGCGGGCCCAGATTCCAACAAATGGCTTAAAGCCATGCAATCTGAGATAGGATCCATGTATGAAAACAAAGTATGGACTTTGACAGACTTGCCTGATGATCGGCGAGCGATAGAGAATAAATGGATCTTTAAGAAGAAGACGGACGCGGATGGTAATGTTACCATCTATAAGGCTCGACTTGTCGCTAAGGGTTATCGACAAGTTCAACGGGTTGACTACGATGAGACCTTCCCACCCGTAGCGAAGCTGAAGTCCGTCTGAATCATGTTAGCAATTGCCGCATACTATGATTATGAGATATGGCAAATGGACGTCAAAACGGCATTCCTTAACGGCTTTCTTAAGGAAGAATTGTATATGATGCAGCCGGAAGGTTTTGTCGATCCTAAGAATGCTAACAAGGTATGCAAGCTCCAGCGCTCCATTTATGGGATGGTGCAAGCATCTTGAAGTTGGAACATTCGCTTTAATAAAATGATCAAAGCGCTTGGGTTTATGCAGACTTATGGAGAAGCCTGCATTTACAAGAAAGTGAGTGGGAGCTCTGTAGCATTTCTCATATTATATGTGGATGACATACTTTTGATGGGAAATGATATAGAACTTTTGGACATGGAACACTAGACAGCGGTCAAGAACATCCTGAAGTACATGAAAAGGACTAAAGATATGTTTCTCGTATATGGAGGTGACGAGGAGCTCGTCGTAAAGGATTACGTCGACGCTAGCTTCGACACAGATCTGGATGACCCTAAGTCACAAACCAGATATGTGTATATTTTGAATGGTGGGGCAGTAAGCTGGTGCAGTTGCAAGCAAAGCGTCATGGTGGGATCTACATGTGAAGCAGAGTACATGGCAGCCTCGGAGGTAGCGCATGAAGCAATCTGGATGAAGGAGTTCATCACTGACCTAGGAGTCATACCCAATGCGTTGGGGCCGATCACTCTCTTCTGTGACAACACTGGAGCTATTGCCCTTGCCAAGGAGCGCAGGTTTGACAAGAAGACCAGGCACATCAAGCGTCGCTTCAACTCCATTCGTGAACGTGTTCAAGATGGAGACATAGATATTTGCAAAGTACATACGGATCTGAATGTCGCAGATCCGTTGACTAAACCTCTTCCGCGAGCAAAACATGATCAACACCAGAACTCTATGGGTGTTCGATTCATCACAATGTAACTAGATTATTGACTCTAGTGCAAGTGGGAGACTGTTGGAAATATGCCCTAGAGGCAATAATAAAATGATTATTATTATATTTCCTTGTTCATGATAATTGTCTATTATTCATGCTATAATTATGTTATCCGGAAATCATAATACATGTGTGAATACATAGACCATAACATGTCCCTAGTGAGCCTCTAGTTAACTAGCTCGTTGATCAATAGATAGTCATGGTTTCCTGACTATGGACATTGGATGTCATTGATAACGGGATCACATCATTAGGAGAATGATGTGATGGACAAGACCCAATCCTAAGCATAGCACAAGATCGTGTAGTTCGTTTGCTAGAGCTTTTCCAATGTCAAGTATCATTTCCTTAGACCATGAGATCGTGTAACTCCCGGATGCCATAGGAGTGCTTTGGGTGTACCAAACGTCACAACGTAACTGGGTGACCATAAAGGTATACTATAGGTATCCCCGAAAGTATCTATTGGGTTGACACGGATCGAGACTGGGATTTGTCACTCCGTATGACAGAGAGGTATCTCTGGGCCCACTCGGTAATGCGTCATCATAATGAGCTCAGTGTGACCAAGTGTTTGGTCACGGGATCATGCATTATGGTATGAGTAAAGTTACTTGCCGGGAACGAGATTGAATGAGGTATTGGGATACCGATGATCGAATTCGGGCAAGTAACGTACCGATTGACAAAGGGAATTGAATACGGGATTGATTGAATCCTCGACTTGCTGGTTCATCCGATGAGATCATCATGGAACATGTGGGAGACAACATGGGTATCCAGATCCCGTTGTTGGTTATTGACCGGAGAGTCGTCTCCGTCATGTCTGCGTGTCTCCCGAACCCGTAGGGTCTACACACTTAAGGTTCGGTGACGCTAGGGTTGTAGAGATATTAGTATGCGGTAACCCGAAAGTTTTTCGGAGTCCCGGATGAGATCCCGGACGTCACGAGGAGTTCCGGAATGGTCCGGAGGTAAAGATTTATATATAGGAAGTCCAGTTTCGGCCATCGGGAAAGTTTCGAGGTTAATCGGTATTGTACCGGGACCACCAGAAGGATCCCGGGGGTCCATCGGGTGGGGCCACCTATCCCGTAGGGCCCCATGGGCTGAAGTGGGAGGGGAACCAGCCCCAGGTGGGCTGGTGCACCCCCCCCATGGGCCTCCCCTGCGCCTAGGGTTGGAAACCCTAGGGATGGGGGACGCCCCACCTGACTTGGGGGGCAAGTCCCCCTTGGCCGCCGCCCCCCTTGGAGATTGGATCTCCAAGGGCCGGTGCCCCCCTAGGGGCCCTATATATAGTGGGGGAGGGAGGGCAGCCACACCCAAGCCCTTGGCGCCTCCCTCTCCCCTCGTAACAACTCTCTCTCTCTCTCGTTGGAGCTTGGCGAAGCCCTGCCGAGATCACCGCTGCTTCCACCACCACGCCGTCGTGCTGCTGGATCTCCATCAACCTCTCCTTCACCTTGCTGGATCAAGAAGGAGGAGACGTCTTCCCAACCGTACGTGTGTTGAACGCGGAGGTGTCGTCCATTCGGCGCTTGGTCATCGGTGATTTGGATCACGACGAGTACGACTCCATCAACCCCGTTCTCTTGAACGCTTCCACTCGCGATCTACAAGGGTATGTAGATGCACTCCCCTCTCTCTTGTTGCTAGATGACTCCATAGATTGATCTTGGTGATGCGTAGATTTTTTTTTAAATTTTGCTACGTTCCCCAACACTGGGGTGGGGGCCGCATTGCTATGCGAGCTCGGAACATGCCAGGCGGTCTTGTTGCAGATTATTCCGGGCACGCTTGACGGTGTCCGGGTGTTTAACCGCCGAACTAGTGGATTGCCTTAAGAGGCTGCTTTATGCTTCTGCTGCGAGGGCCGCGGTGTGTTCCTCCGTGCGGAGAGAGCGCTCTGTGTTTCCATTGACTGTGATGACCCCCTGAGGTCCTGGCATCTTGAGCTTGAGGTATGCATAATGCGGTACTGTATTGAATCTCGCAAATATGGTACGCCCGAGCAGTGCGTGATAGCCACTGCGGAACGGGACTATATCAAAGATTAACTCCTCGCTTCGGAAGTTATCCGGGGATCCGAAGACCACTTCCAGTGTGACTGAGCCTGTGCAATGGGCCTCTACACGTGGTATGACGCCTTTGAAGGTCGTTTTTGTGGGTTTGATCCTTGAAGGGTCTATACCCATTTTGCGCATTGTGTCCTGATAAAGCAGGTTCAGGCTGCTGCCGCCGTCCATAAGGACTCGAGTGAGGTGAAATCCGTCGATGATTGGGTCTAGGACCAGTGCGGCAAATCTGCCATGACGGATACTAGTGGGGTGGTCCCTGCGATCGAAGGTGATCGGACAGGAGGACCATGGGTTGAACTTTGGGGCGACTGGCTCCAACGCGTATACGTCCCTTAGCGCACGCTTCCGCTCCCTCTTGGGGATGTGGGTTGCGTATATCATGTTCACCGTCCGCACTTGTGGGGAGAACCTCTTCTGTCCTCTGGTGTTCGGCGGCCAGGGCTCCTCCTCGTCATCGCTAAGCAGCCCCTTGTCCTTGTTTTTGGCATTTAACTTGCCGGCCTGCTTGAACACCCAACATTCCCTGTTGGTGTGGTTGGCTGGCTTGTCGAGGGTGTCGTGTATTTAACACGAGCGGTCGAGTAGACGGTCTAAACTGGACGATCACGGAGTGCTTCTTTTGAATGGCTTTTCCGCTGACCGGGTTTAGAGCCTCTGAATCCGGTGTTGACCGCCGTATCCTCGGTATTGTCGCTGTTGATGCGGCGCTTGTGTTTGTTGCGGCGTGACCTGCCATTGCTATCCTTGGTATCCGAAGTACCATGGTTCTTTGATATGTTATTGTTGCGAGCCAACCAGCTGTCTTCTCCCGCGCAAAAATGGGTCATTAGTGTCATGAGGGCTGCCATAGATTTCGGCTTTTCCTGGCCAAGGTGCCGGGCGAGCCACTCGTCGCGGATGTTGTGCTTAAAAGCTGCTAGGGCCTCTGCATCCGGACAGTCGATGATTTGATTTTTCTTTGATAGGAACCGTGTCCAGAATTGCCTGGCTGATTCCTCTGGATGCTGGATTATGTGGCTCAAGTCATCGGCATCTGGTGGTCGCACATAAGTGCCCTGGAAGTTGTCGAGGAATGCGGCTTCCAGATCTTCCCAACAGCTGATGGATTCTGCTGGCAGGCTGTTGAGCCAATGTCGAGCTGGTCCTTTGAGTTTAAGTGGGAGGTATTTGATGGCGTGTAGATCTTCACGGCGGTCCATGTGGATGTGCAGGAGGAAGTCCTTGATCCATACCGCAGGATCTGTTGTACCGTCATATGATTCGATATTTACGAGTTTGAAACCCTCTCGGATTTGGTGATCCATTACTTCGTCTGTGAAGCATAGGGGGTGTGCGGCACCTCTGTACCGGGCTATATCGCGACGCATCTCAAATGAGTCTTGCCCGCTGTGTTCGGCCCAGCCGGATTTGCTTTTACTATATCCGGCATGACGGTTATCGTCTCGCGTAGTGGCGCGCCCCCGTGATCCGTAGATCGATCTTGCGTGTTTTGCTTTGTCCTCCAATACGTCTCGCAGGCTAGCGTATTTCCCCATGCCTTGACATTTTTATTTGAGTGGCGTCGGGGTGCGGGCTGAGCTTTTGGCTGAAATGCCTCTCTGTCGCGGCCACAAGGTGGCCGATCAGCCGCGTCATACGCTGGAGATGTAGGTTTTAATGCTTCATCCTCCAGACGGGGTAGCAACCTGTGCTTTGGGTAACTCTTGGAGGGGCGTTTGAGTTCGTGTTCCTCGGCTGCAAGGACTTCAGTCCATCTATCAGCTAGCAAGTCTTGATCAGCGTGAAGCTGCTGTTGCTTTTTCTTTAGGCTATTTGTTGTGGCTATAAGCCGGCGCTTGAAGCGCTCTTGCTCGACGGGATCCTCAGGCACGACGAATTCGTCATCGTCGAGGCTTGCCTTGTCTTCGGAGGAAGGCATGTAATTCTCATCCTCCACCTCTCCGTCTGCCACTCTCTCAGGAGGGCTGGCTTCTCCATCCTCCTACTCTAAATCTTGCTGGAGGGGATTGGCGTTGTCTTCGGCACTATTCGGAGTGCTATTATCTCATGTGCCGGTATCACCGCTTTTGCTTTGGCAAGACTTAGAGCGGCGCCGCTCTCGTCAGCGCTTGGGTTGCTTCTTGGAGTGGTCATCCTCCGCTGTCCCGTCGCCATTGCCATCATTGGGTGTGTCCACCATGTATATATCATATGATGAGGTGGCTGTCCAGTGCCCTGTGGGCAGTGGTTCCTGTTCGTCTCCTGCATCGTCGTCCATACTGTTGATGTCTTCGGAGTCGAAGTCGAGCATGTCGGTCAAATCATTGACAGTGGCTATTAAGTGGGTGGTGGGTGGGCGGAATTTCTTCGTCATTCGCATCCCAATCCTGCCGGACATAGTTCGGCCGGGACTCTCCAGACAAGGAGAGGGACCTTAATGAGTTCAGTATGTCGCCGAAGGGCGAGTGCTGAAAGATATCCGCGGAGGTGAACTCCATGATCGGCGCCCAGTCGGATTCGATAGGCACGGACGGAGGCGGTTCGGAGTCCATGGCTAGGGAAGAATCCGGCTGTTTGGCATCACGGCTCTCGTGAAGGATAAGGTCGATACTCGGCTCGATCGCCGCTGAGAATGCGGCCTCCATGGCAGGGTCTATCCACCCGTCCATGGATGGCGCAATTGGCTCCGAATTGAGGGTCGGAGCGGTTGCCGGTGCGACCTCCCGAACACTGTCCGATGGTAGAGCTAAATCATGCTCATTGTGACCGTGTGGCGCACTCGGCAGGTGCTCGAATCCGAAGATCAAGTCCCCGCGGATGTCGGTCGTGTAGTTTAAGCTTCCAAACCTGACCTGGTGGCCAGGGGCGTAACTCTCGATCTGCTCTAGATGGCCAGGCGAGTTGGCCCGCAGTGCGAAGCTGCCGAATACAAAGATCTGTCCGGGGAGAAAAGTCTCACCCTGGACTGCATCGCTATCGATGATCGGAGGAGCCATCAAGCCTAATGATGATGACACAGAGGAACTCTCAATGAAAGCACCAATGTCGGTGTCAAAACCGGCGGATCTCGGGTAGGGGGTCCCGAACTGTGCATCTAAGGTGGATGGTAATAGGAGGTAGGGGACACAATGTTTACCCAGGTTCGGTCCCTCTTGATGGAGATAATACCCTACGTCCTGCTTGATTGTTCTTGATAATATGAGTAGTACAAGAGTTGATCTACCACGAGATCGAAGAGGCTAAACCCTAAAGGCTAGCCTATGGCATGATCGTTGTTGTCCTACGGACTAAAACCCTCCGGTTTATATAGACACCGAAGAGGGCTAGGGAGGGCTAGGGTTACACAGAGTCGGTTACAAGGAAGGAGATCTACATATCCGTATCGCCAAGCTTGCCTTCCACGCCAAGGAGAGTCCCATCCGGACACGGGACAAAGTCTTCAATCTTGTATCTTCATAGTCCAACAGTCCGGCCAAAGGATATAGTCCGGCCGTTCGGATACCCCCTAATCCAGGACTCCCTCAGGGTGCCTTGGTCATCCCCAAGCTTAGGCTCTTGCCACTCCTTGTTCCATAACCCATCAAATCTTTACCCAAAACTTGAAAACATCACAACACAAAACTTAAAAGAAAATCTTCGTGAGCTCCGTTAGTAAAAGAAAACAAACCACCACTTCAATGTACTGTAATGAACTCATTTTTATTTATATTGTTGTTAAACCTACTGTATTATAACTTTTCTATGGTTCATAAACTCTATTATTAGCCATAGATTCATCAAAATAAGCAAACAACACACGAAAAACAGAATCTGTCAAAAACAGAACAGTATGTAGTAATCTGTAGGTTTAGAATACTTATGGAGCCCAAAAAATTCTAAACTAAATTGCTGGACGTGAGGAATTTATCTATTAATCATCTGCAAAAAGAATTAACTAAATAGTACTCTCCAGTAAAAAATGGCAGCAATTCTCATGAGCGCTAAAGTTTCTGTTTTTACAGCAAGATAAAAAAGACTCTCCCCAAGTCTTCCCAACGGTTCTACTTGGCACAAACACTAATTAAACACAAAAAATACAACCAAAACAGAGGCTAGATAAATTATTTATTACTAAACAGAATCAAAAAGCAATAAACAAAAATAAATTTGGGTTGCCTTCCAACAAGCGCTATCGTTTAAAGCCCCTAGCTAGGCATAAAATTTCAATGATGCTCACATGAAAGATAATAATTGAAACACAAAGAGAGCATCATGAAACATGTGACAAACACATCTAAGTCTAACATACTTCCTATGCATAGGCATCTTATAGGCAAACAAATTATCAAATCAAGCAAAAACTAGCATATGCAAGGAAGCGGAAAGAAACAATAGCAATCCCAACATAACGAGAGGTAGTTTAGTAACATGAAAATTTCTACAACCATATTTTCCTCTCTCATAATAATTACATGTGGGATCGTAAGCAAATTCAACAATATAGCTATCACATAAAATATTTTCAACACGATCCACATGCATGCAGAGTTGACACTCTTCCAAAATAATGGGATTAACATTAACTAAAGTCATGACCTCTCCAAACCCACTTTTATCAAAAAATTCATAAGATTGAAAATTCTCCAAATATGTGGGATCAAAAGTTGACACTCTTCCAAACCCACTTTCAATAATATTGCAAACACTATTATCAATCTCATATTCATCATGGGGCTTAAATAAATTTTCAAGATCATAAGAAGAATCACCCCAATCATGATCATTGCAACAAGTAGAGGACATAGCAAAACTACCATCCCCAAGCTTAGGGTTTTGCATATTATTAGCATAACTCACATTAATAGAATTTATAATAACATCATTGCAATCATGCTTTTCATTGAAGGAACTATCAAGTATGGGTACAATAGCAACGATCTCATGTTTAACATAAGGAACTGTAGCAAATTCATCTTCATAAAATATTGGCATCATGGCCACAAGAATAGCAAGCATTATGTTCATCAAGGGATATTTCAATCAAATCAACGGAATCATAATTATCTATAGGTTCATGCATATCATTATTTTCTTCCAAAGCAACGGTCATTCTTTTAATAAATTCTTTGACATAGACATTATGAGCATAGTTTTCATAGCAATATTTAAGTATGTCAAGATTTTCAGATTCGTAGAGAGTAATATCATACTTTTAAATCAAAGAAGCAACTTCATAAGCACCCTTAAAAGCAACAAATTATTCAATTTGTTCAATATCGTAGTAACAATAAACACACTTTGCATAATAAGATAAGATTTCATTATCATTAAACTCACATACATAGGGGAGGTGTTTTTAGGGTTCTTAGAGCAACAAGTAAGATCACAAATTTCACAAAGATTCCAAGCATAACATAGCAATCTATTTATTTGATCCCATAAGAGTCTCCCTTTTTCAGACAAACGGTGACGCACAAAATGAGCATGCTCATCTAAAGATTTCCCATCAGCTAGGCTAGTTGGGGTTCCAGCATGAGCGCATAAGGATCGAAGATGATCCAAGTAGAACACTTTAAGTGGATCCATATAAATAGATTTTTAGCAAGCAAAGATGCAAGCAAATATAAGGTACATGGAAACACAAAGAAAGATACATACGGGGAGAAGGCGAACAGAAAAAGGGCGAATAAAACGGCAAGGGTGAAGTGGGGAAGAGGAAAACGAGAGGCAAATGGCAAATAATGTAATGCGAGGGATAAGAGTTGTGATGGGTACTTGGTAAGTCTTGACTTGGCGTAGATCTCCCCGGCAACGGCGCTAGAAATCCTTCTTGCTACCTCTTGAGCATGCATTGGTTTTCCCTTGAAGAGGAAAGGGTGATGCAGCAAAGCAGCGTAAGTATTTCCCTTAGTTTTTGAGAACCAAGGTATCAATCCAGTAGGAGACCATGCGCGAGTCACCTCGTACCTACACAAACAAATAAGAACCTCGCGACCAACACGATAAAGGGGTTGTCAATCCCTTCACGGCCACTTGCAAGAGTGAGATCTGGTAGAGATAATAATAATAAGATAAATAGTTTTGGTATTTTTATGATATAAATTGAAAGTAAAGATTGCAAAATAAAATATATTGGAAACTTGTATGATGGAAAATAGACCCCGGGGCCATAGGTTTCACTAGTGGCTTCT
Organism: Triticum dicoccoides; assembly: GCF_002162155.2. Taxonomy (NCBI): domain Eukaryota; kingdom Viridiplantae; phylum Streptophyta; class Magnoliopsida; order Poales; family Poaceae; genus Triticum; species Triticum dicoccoides. The sequence continues at coordinate 579,525,387 of NC_041386.1, read as the reverse complement.
CTCAAGATAGCATAAGTATTACAGTGGGTGAACGAATTATTGTCGAGCAATTGATAGAAAAGCGAATAATTATGAGAATATCTAGGCATGATCATGTATATAGGCATCACGTCCGTGACAAGTAGACCGACTCCTGCCTGCATCTACTACTATTACTCCACACATCGACCGCTATCTAGCATGCATCTAGAGTATTAAGTTCATAAGAACGGAGTAACGCTTTAAGAAGATGACATGATGTAGAGGGATAAACTCATGCAATATGATATAAACCCCATCTTTTTATCCTCGATGCCAACAATACAATATGTGTCGTTTCCCCTACTGTCACTGGGATCGAGCACCGCAAGATTGAACCCAAAGCTAAGCACTTCTCCCATTGCAAGAAAGATCAATCTAGTAGGCCAAACCAAAGTGATAATTTGAAGAGACTTGCAAAGATAACCAATCATACATAAAAGAATTCAGAGAAGATTCAGATATTGTTCATAGATAATCTTGATCATAAACCCACAATTCATCAGATCTCGACAAACACACCGCAAAAGAAGATTACATCGAATAGATCTCCAAGAGAATCAAGGAGAACTTTGTATTGAGATCCAAAGAGAGATAAGAAGCCATCTAGCTAATAACTATGGACTCGAAGGTCTGAGGTAAACTACTTACACATCATCGGAGGGGACATGGAGTTGATGTAGAGGCCCTCCGTGATCAATGCCCCCTCCGGCGGAGCTCCGGAAAAGGCCCCAAGATGGGATCTCTTGGGTACGGAAGGTTGCGGCAGTGGAAATAGGGTTTCATGGTGCTCCTGGATGTTTTCGGGGTACATAGGTATATATAGGAGGAAGAAGTAGGTCGGTTGAGCCACAAGGGGCCCACGAGGGGGGAGGGCGCGCCCCCTGCCTCGTGGCCTCCTCGTTGGTTTCTTGACGTCCAGTCTAAGTCCTCTGGATCACGTTTGTTCCAAAAATCACGCTCCTAAAGGTTTCATTCCGTTTGGACATGGTTTAATATTCTTTTTCTGTGAAACACTGAAATAGGCAAAAACAACAATTTGGGCTGGGCCTCCGGTTAATAGGTTAGTCCTAAAAACAATATAAAAGTGTAAAATAAAGCCCATTAACATCCAAAACAGATAATATAATAGCATGGAACAATCAAAAATATAGATACGTTGGAGACGTATCACCACCCCACTGTCGGCCACCATGGCCATCACCCGCTCCGCCACCGCGGCCCGAAGGCGGGAGGTGGTGGTCGTGGCCGCCACCCCATCATCAGCCGCCATGGCCGCCAGCCCACCGTCGACCGCGGGGATCATCACCCGCTCCGCCACCGCCGCCCGAAGGAGGGGGCGGAGGTGGAGGCCCGCACGTGCGTCAGCGACCTTGCGTGCTACATCGAGTTCGTGCGGGAAGAGGAGGAGCGCCTCGTCGAGCATGCAAAGAGCCTTACCACTACCGTGGCCGCAGCACACGCTGACACAGAGGCTCGGAATCAGGAGATCTACGAGTAGTCTGGCCGCTTTGAGAGGGATCGTCTGGAGCAGCAGCGGGCGTTCGAGCTGGCGAGCGTCATTGAACATGCAGCAGCGGCAGGCACCGTATTACATTTGTCCAGCTCATCAGTAGGCTCCTCCTCCTCCTCCTCTGCCTCTTACTGAACGCGCTCGACAGAGGAGAGGCTACCGGAAGTAGCACAAAGCCCCTCCGTGGTAGTAGTAGTATTTAGGGGTTATTTTGTTCATTTCATCTGACTATAGATGTGTGATCGAACTGTACAACATACTTAAAATTAGCTAGTATATATAGTTGAACTAGTTATTTCAGTATGTGGTTGGCAACAATTGGGGAGAAGTTTGGTCGGTTTAGCTGTCGAGGTGAACTGTTTGTATAAATTAAGAACGACTGCTTAATGTATGAATGAAATCTATGCTTAATTACTGAATTTTAGTTTCAAAAATTACATAGTGCTAAGGATTTCTAGCTACATATTTTGACAAATCGCGGTGTTACAAGGATTGACAAATGGCAACGTTACTAGATCAACAAATGTAAATCTTTCTAGTTTGACTAATGGCAACATACCCAATATGACAGATGCAAATCTTACCAAATTGTTTGTACATGGTTGCACACGGGTCATCCAGAACAACCGTTTGTGTTGAAGGGATGCACAAATCCTGTGCTGCTCTCACTTTGCACACAGGTGTTCTGGACGGCTGTCGGTGTCAAAACCGGCGGATCTCGGGTAGGGGGTCCCGAACTGTGCATCTAGGCGGATGGTAACAGGAGGCAGGGGACACGATGTTTTACCCAGGTTCGGGCCCTCTTGATGGAGGTAAAACCCTACGTCCTGCCTGATTAATATTGATGATATGGGTAGTACAAGAGTAGATCTACCACGAGATCAGAGAGGCTAAACCCTAGAAGCTAGCCTATGGTATGATTGTTGTTCGTCCTATGGACTAAAACCCTCCGGTTTATATAGACAGCAGAGAGGGCTAGGGTTACACAGAGTCGGTTACAATGGTAGGAGATCTACATATCCGTATCACCAAGCTTGCCTTCCACACCAAGGAAAGTCCCTTCCGGACACGGGACGAAGTCTTCAATCTTGTATCTTCATAGTCCAGGAGTCCGGCCGAAGGTATAGTCCGGCTATCCGGACACCCCCTAATCCAGGACTCCCTCAACGGCACTCGCACGCCTCCCATTTAGTCAAGGTCAAGCAGTTGTCCGCACGGCACCTCCTACAGCCATAAAAACCAAGACATGTGGCGTCACATGAATGGTTAATAGAGTTTTGGATTTACTAGAATTTAAAAACGAGGCATCTCAATGTTTTGCCGGCAATCAACGGTGCCCCGGTGTTTGAAATTCATCCCCATTTCTTGCATGGGACCTAAGCATGCACCCAAGGACACATATTTGATTTTTCAACCAATTTATATGCACTGGAGCATGTGCATGTAGTTCAAATTTGAATTATGCACATAAAATGCATTGAAAACTTAGTTAATGCATAAAAATGTCCAAACGAACCCCGAAAAATCACAAAAATTCACACAACACTCCTGTTGTTCTATGTTGACACGAGAAACAAATTGAAAGCAATAAGAGGCAATGGACATCGATTCGTCCCCAAAGGTGGGATGTTCCCTACCGAAAACCATCATGCTTGTTGTCAGAAGCTCCGGTTTGTGAGAAGCATATACCCAAACATGCCCCAAATGGGACAAAATTTGTACCACGACATGTTGATGCCCCTACATGATAGCATGCCAAGGTTCATCAATTTCAGACGAGTTTTGGACTTACTAAAATTTAAAAACCAGGCATCTCAATGTTTTGCCGGCAATCAATGGTGCCCTGGTGTTTCAAATTCATTCCCATTTCTTGCATGGGACCTAAGCATGCACACAAGGACACATATTTGATTTTTCAACCAGTTTATATGCACCGGAGCATGTGCATGTAGTTCAAATTTGAATTATGCACATAAATGCATTGAAAACTCAATTAATGCATAAAATGTCCAAACGAACCCCGAAAAATCACAAAAAATCGCAAAACACTCCTGTTGTTCTATGTTGACACTCGGAATTTTTTGAAAGCAATAAGAGGCAACGTATATTGTTTCGTCCCCAAAGGTGGCACGTCCCCTACCAAAACCATCACGCTTGTTGTAAGAAGCTCTAGTTTATGAGAAGCTTATACCCAAACCTGCCCCAAATGGGACAAAATTTGTACCACGGCATGTTGATGCCGCTACATCATAGCATGCCAAGTTTCATGAATTTCAGACGAGTTTTGGATTTACTAGAATTTAAAAATCAGGCATGTCAATGTTTGCGGCCGAGTGACGGTGGCAGGGTGTTTGAAATTCATTCTGATTTCTTGCATGGGACCTAAGCATGCAACCAAGGACACATGTTTGATTTTTCAATAAGTTTATATGCAATGGAGCATGTGCATGTAGTTCAAATTTGAATTATGCGCATAAAAAGCCTGGAAAACCTAATTAACGTATAAAAATGTACAAACGAACCATGAATTATTCCAATTTTTTTGACGATAGACCTATAGTTGCACGTTCACTGTAGATATAAGTTCTAACAATTCAAGCACCATCCTTTGTAGCTGTGACCCCATTACGTAATTCAAATGATCAAGATGATAAATCAAGTAGATCGCACACAGTTTATTATCACCAACCGTGTGAGATGCAGCACAAAATATCTTGGAGCATCGTTGGTGTATAGTACGCCCATGGCTTACGAGAGAAGGTGCGTCGGCTACAGTCCATAGCGCGCCAGTTCTGAATAAGGGACCGTGTTCGATGACACTTTGCGCACCAGTTTTTTGGCTGAAGCGATTCCAAATTTTCGGCTTCTGCGGAAATATCTACCTCCCCGCCCCCTCCCCCTTACCAAAAGCCACATTTCCCCTCTTGCTGCCTTCCTTTCCAAGTTGAAATCTTCACTCCTTGCTTGCAGCGCCACCGCCTCCTTGCCAGTGACCCTCCTTCATGCTCCTTGGCCTCGCCTATCCAGGCAGGTAATCCACACCCGACCCCCATCCTCCACCTCCTTCCACATCCTACATTCCCCTACCGCCGGCACGAGCGCGAAACCTTCCACCCAAATCACCGACCCCTCCACCAAATAAGCGCCGGCCTAAGCCATGGTGCATGCGGTATAGCCAGGACCTCAAGGAGCATTTGGCAGCGGAGAAGCAAATCGCAGCCGCACGCGCGGATGAGGTCGCGATGGCTGCCATTCATGCCGACCCCCGGATCTTGAAGGAGCACCTTGTCATTTGCTAGCTACGCCGGTTATGCATGCTCGGTTTACCCATTGCGTGTGTTGCTCCTGCCTTTCCTTCACAAATTCTAGTGAATTGTGCTATCTAATTTGACCATGCAATCCATTGCTCTAGTGTATATGTTCTATATGTCGTGCTATGTGGTGCTCACTTATTAACTGTTTTGTTAATTAGTTGTCGTCTTAACTTAACTATTTGCTTCAATTCTGCAAATGTGATGTTCAATTCTTCGGGCTGCAATTTTGTATTTTCCATGTGAGAAATAAATCAAATTTATCTTTACAAAATTGTGGGTGCATTCTATTATTGTATACCATATGAGGAATAAATTGAATTTGGATGTAGTAAATACATGAGAAACAAATACAATTGCTACAATTGGTTGTAGTTAACTATTTGATTAACTATGTGATCTTCTATTAGGAGTATGTTATATTGTGCAATGTGGTGCTCAGTTAATGTTTGGTTTATTTGTTGTGGTGTTTAGTTAATTGCTTGGTTCAATGTTATATTGTGTAAATGGTGCTCAGTTAATGTTTGGTTCATTTGTTGTGGTGTTTAGTTAACTGCTTGGTTCAATTCTGCAATGCGATGTCCAATTATCGTGGGTAGAATTTTGTATTGTTGTGCATGTGAGGAATAAATCGAATTTGGTTTCACTTAATACATGAGAAACATATACAAGTGCTATATTTCCTAGTTCTTAATCATGCTTGGTTTGGATAAATGGGTTTTCCCTGTGGCTTGAATTAATCTGATGAATCTGTAATGTGATTATTTTTCATCAACATTTTTTACTGATAGCATGCGAACCCTTACTTAACCTGATGACTTACCTTATATGTGTTGCAGGGAAACAATGGGAAGCACTGAGGTTTACAATCGAGGTTAGCTCGTGCATGGTCCATTGTCTAATAGCACATTATTGTGCAATTGCAGGAACCATTTTAATATTTAGGTTTTTAACAATTTGGTCTTGCATATGTAGGTCCTGCTGTCAGAGGTTTTGGCCCACTTTTTGGCCCTTTTGCATATGGGGAAATGAGTTGTCCATGAATATCAGTCAAGTCAAGAAACTCAGAAAGATTGTTAGGATAAAGAAATTAGCGACAAGAAACAACAAGATCTTTGCCTGCACAATGAACAAGACATCAGTTCACTACATGATGGTACTAAGTACTAACTATTATACCTTGCCTTTTTTTTATTTATTTGCCCCATTTCCAATATAGAGAAGATATTTGTGCACATCCTTGTTTTCAGGCCTTTCCAAAGCAGTTCACTGATGATTACCTCTCAAACCACCTGTATGGTCAGGAGGTGAGGAAGGTATTCATACAACACCCATGGTTCAATATTGAAGTGTTCCTGAAGAGGATGAAGGATGGACGGTCAATCATCCACATGCATTGGCCTAAAGTTATAAAGACCTTCAACATCAATGAAGGCTCAATATTCACCTTTCGCTTCAGCAGTTTTTCAGATGAGATACATATGTCTATGTATCGTCTATCATGCTAATTTTGAAAGGTTATAGATGTTGCATGTGAAACTTGGTCCTAGTGTAGTTGTGTAATGAGGTAGCTGAGTGCTGAAGCTATATGATGTTGTACTCCGATGTATTTCAATTATGAAAATGAAATTTATTGTGTGCTTAATATGAACTGTCAATTAGATTAATAAATGGATTATGAATAATCAGATAATTAGCCTGCTAATTAGGTTTTGCTATTGCAAACGGTTGTTAAAAAAATATCGAGGGCGATGACCTCAGGCAACACACATAGTTTCTAGGAATAAACCATGTTGGATCAATGAACAATCACACACGACTTTCTCTTGAAAACTGTTTGCGTTAGGCCACCTTGCGCAAACGTTTACCACACGAAAATTGTGTGTGATGGACTGATGGACAGCCTCTGCCACAAAGTTTCTTCCACGGCCATGTGTGATATATTCAATAACGCAAGCGATTTAACGGGAAAATTGTATGTGATGTACCTACGAAAGGAAACGTTTTCCTTCGAGCGACTATGTGGGATGTACATACGAACGGAAACGTTTAGCGGGGGACTGACTATGTGGTATGTACTTGCGACCGGAAACAATTTCGCCGTATAATTGTATTTTTTAACTCTACTGTACGTACTTCCATATTTGAGCACTCGCTGGTCGCACATGACCCCATTTTGCCGAACATGTGTGCCAGGAGGGCATATCCCCGATGGTTTCTGGGTCATGTGGGAAGGACCCCCCTATCGCCCACACTCACTTGGTGATGGTTCCAGATGCGGTCGCGGAAAGGGTTTTAAACCGTTTGTTTAGGAGCTCGATGTACTAGTGTGTACACGTACGTACGTACATACGGGCAGGGTCTCAAACGCCTACTCGTGCATACGTACGGCCAGGGCTCATGTACATGGAGAGGCAGCGGAGGTCAGCAACGACGTCCTGTTCAACGGCAGCCAACAGGCTGGGTCGGAACGCAGGAAACAACGTCGTGTTCACACGGAGCCAAGTGACTGGGTCAGAACGCGTCCTGTTCATCGGGAGGCAACATACTGGGTCGGAATGGGTCGTGTCCAATAGGAGCCTACTGGCTTGGACGGAACAACCGGAATGGGGTCTGGCATACCGCAAAACGGAGGAAAACGGCCTTGTGTTCGACCGCATACGGTCGAAACGGAGTCCTGTTCATCGGGAAGGGTCTAGCGTACCGTAAAACGGAGGAAACGGACTTGTGTTCGAGCTCCTACGGCCGAAACGGAGTGATATTGATCGGGAGCGGTGTGGTGAACCACAAAACTAAAGAAATATGCCCTATAGGCAATAATAAAGTTATTATTTATTTCCTTATATCATGATAAATGTTTATTATTCATGCTAGAATTGTATTAACCGGAAACATGACACATGTGTGAATATATAGACAAACAGAGTGTCAATAATATGCATCTACTTGACTAGCTCGTTGATCAAAGATGGTTATGTTTCCTAACCATAGACATGAGTTGTCATTTGATAAAGGGGTCACATCATTAGGAGAATGATGTGATTGACTTGACCCATTTCGTTAGCTTAGCACTTGATCGTTATAGTTTATTGCTATTGCTTTCTTAAGTCTTATACATGTTCCTATGACTATGAGATTATGTAACTCCCGATTACCGGAGGAACACTTTGTGTGCTACCAAATTTCACAACGTAACTGGGTGATTATAAAGGTGATCTATAGGTGTCTCCGAGGGTACTTGTTGAGTTGACATAGATCAAGATTAGGATTTGTCACTCTGATTGTCGGAGAGGTATCTCTGGGCCCACTCGGTAATGCACATCACTATAAGCCTTGCAAGCATTGTAACTAATGAGTTAGTTGCGGGATGATGCATTATAGAACGAGTAAAGAGACTTGCCGGTAACGAGATTGAACTAGGTATTGAGATACCGACGATCGAATCTCGGGCAAGTAACATACCGATGACAAAGGGAACAATGTATGCTGTTATGCGGTTTGACCGATAAAGATCTTTGTAGAATATGTGGGAGCCAATATGAACATCCAGATTCCGCTATTGGTTATTAACCGGAGACGTGTCTCGGTCATGTCTACATAGCTCTTGAACCCGTATGGTCCGCACACTTAAAGTTCGGTGACGATCGGTATTATGAGTTTTTGTGTTTTGATGTACCGAAGGTAGTTCGGAGTCCCGGATATGATCATGGACATGGCGAGGGGTCTTGAAATGGTCGATACGTAAAGATCGATATATTGGACAACTATATTCAGACACCGGAAGTGTTCCGGGTGATTTCGGAGAAAACCGGAGTGCCGGAGGGTTACCGGAAACCCCCTGGGAGAAATAATGGGCCTTATGGGCCTTAGTGGAGAGAGAAAGGGCTGGCCTAGGGCAGGCCGCGTGCCCCTCCCCCTCTGGTCCGAATTGGACTAGGAGAGGGGGGGCGGCTCCCCCTTTCCTTCTCCCTCTCCCCCTTCCTTTCCCCCTCCTAGTAGGAGTAGGAAAGAGGGGAGTCCACTCCTACTAGGAGGAGGACTCCTCCTCCTGGCGCGCCATAGAGGGCCGGCCGACCTCCCCCCTTTTTCCTTTATATATGGGGGCAGGGGGCACCTCTAGACACGCAAGTTGATCATTGATCCCTTAGTCGTGTGCGGTGCCCCCCTCCACTATAATCCACTTCGATCATATTGTAGCGGTGCTTAGGCAAAGCCCTGCGTTGGTAGCAACATCATCACCGTCAACATGCCGTCGTGCTGACGGAACTCTCCCGTGAAGCTCTGCTGGATTGGAGTTCGTGGGACGTCATCGAGCTGAACGTGTGCTGAACTCGGAGGTGTCGTGCGTTCGGTACTTGGATCGATCGGATCGTGAAGACGTTCGACTACATCAACCGCATTCTCATAACATTTCTGCTTACTGTCTACGAGGGTACGTGGACGATACTCTTCCCTCTCGTTGCTATGCATCACCATGATCTTGCGTGTGCGTAGGAATTTTTTTGAAATTACTACGTTCCCCAATAGTGGAATCCGAGCCGGGTTTATGCGTAGATGTTATATGCACGAGTAGAACACAAGTGAGTTGTGGGCGATACAAGTCATACTGCTTACCAGCATGTCATACTTTGGTTCGGCGGTATTGTTGGATGAACCGGCCCGGACCAACATTATGTGTGCACTTACGCGAGACTGGTTCTACCGACGTGCTTAGCACACAGGTGGCTGGCGGGTGTCAGTTTCTCCAACTTTAGTTGAACCGAGTGTGGCTATGCCCGGTCCTTGAGAAGGTTAAAACAGCACCAACTTGACAACTATCGTTGTGGTTTTAATGCGTAGGTAAGAACGGTTCTTGCTCAGCTCATAGCAGCCACGTAAAACTTGCAACAACAAAGTAGAGGACGTCTAACTTGTTTTTGCAGGGCATGTTGTGATGTGATATGGTCAAGACATGATGCTATATTTTGTTGTATGAGATGATCATGTTTCGTAACCGAGTTATCGGCAACTGGCAGGAGCCATATGGTTGTCGCTTTATTGTATGCAATGCAATCGCCCTGTAATTGTTTTACTTTATCACTAAGCGGTAGCGGTAGTCGTAGAAGCAATAGTTGGCGAGACAACAATGATGCTACGATGGAGATCATGGTGTTGTGCCGGTGACGATGGTGATCATGACGGTGCTTCGGAGATGGAGATCACAAGCACAAGATGATGATGGCCATATCATATCACTTATATTGATTGCATGTGATGTTTATCTTTTATGCATCTTATTTTGCTTAGATCGACGGTAGCATTATAAGATGATCTCTCACTAAATTTCAAGGTACAAGTGTTCTCCCTGAGTATGCACCATTGTGAAAGTTTGCCGTGCCGAGACACCACGTGATGATCGGGTGCGATAAGCTCTACGTTCACATACAACGGGTGCAAGCCAGTTTTGCACATGTAGAATACTCGTGTTAAACTTGACGAGCCTAGCATATGCAGATATGGCCTCGGAACACTGGAGACCGAAAGGTCGAGCGTGAATCACATAGAAGATATGATCAACATATTGATGTTCACCATTAAAAACTACTCGATCTCACGTGATGATCGGACATGGTTTAGTTGATATGGATCACATGATCACTTAGATGATTAGAGAGTTGTCTATCTAAGTGGGAGTTCTTTAATAATTTGATTAATTGAGCCTTACTTTATCATGAACTTAGTACCTGATAGTATTTTGCATGTCTATGTTGTTGTAGATAGATGGCCCGTGTTGTTGTTCCGTTGAATTTTAATGTGTTCCTTGAGAAAGCAAAGTTGAAAGATGATGGTAGCAATTACACAGACTGGGTCCGTAACTTGAGGATTATCCTCATTGCTGCACAGAAGAATTACGTCATGGAAGCACCGCTAAGTGCCAAACCTACTGCAGGAGCAACACCAGATGTTATGAATGTCCCGTAGAGCAAAGCTGATGACTACTCGATAGTTCAGTGTGCCATGCTTTACGGCTTAGAACCGGGACTTCAATGACGTTTTGAACGTTATGGAGCATATGAGATGTTCCAGGAGTTGAAGTTAATATTTCAAGAAAATGCCCGGATTGAGAGATATAAAGTCTCCAATAAGTTCTACAGCTGCAAGATGGAGGAGAATAGTTCTGTCAGTGAACATATACTCAGAATGTCTGGGTACCATAACCACTTGACTCAACTGGGAGTTAATCTTCCTGTTGATAGTGTCATTGACAGAGTTCTTCAATCACTGCCACCAAGCTACAAGAGATTCGTGATGAACTATAACATGCAAGGGATGAATAAAACAATTCTCGAGCTCTTCGCAATGCTAAAGGTTGCGGAGGTAGAAATCAAAAAGGAGCATCAAGTGTTGATGGTTAACAAGACCACCAGTTTCAAGAAAAGGGTAAAGGGAAGAAGAAAGGGAACTTCAAGAAGAACGGCAAACAAGTTGCTGCTCAAGAGAAGAAACTCAAGTCTAGACCTAAGCCTAAGACTAAGTGCTTCTACTGCAAACAGACTGGTCACTAGAAGCGGAACTGCCCCAAGTATTTGGCAGACAAGAAGGATGGCAAGGTGAACAAAGGTATATGTGATATACATGTTATTGATGTGTACCTTACTAATTCTCCCAGTAGTGCCTGGGTATTTGATACTGGTTCTGTTGTTAATATTTGCAACTCAAAACAGGGACTATGGATTAAGTGAAGATTGGCAAAGGACGAGGTGACGATGCGCGTGGGAAATGGTTCCAAAGTCGATGTGATCGCAGTCGGCACGCTACCTCTACATCTACCTTCGGGATTAGTATTGGACATGAATAATTGTTATCTGGTGCCAGCATTAAGCATGAACATTATATCTGGATCTTGTTTGATGCGAGACGGTTATTCATTTAAATCAAAGAATAATGGTTGTTCTATTTATATGAGTAATATGTTTTATGGTCATGCACCCTTAAAGAGTGGTTTATTCTTTTTGAATCTCGATAGTGGAGATACACATATTCATAGTATTGAAGCTAAAAGATGCAGAGTTGATAATGATAGTGCAACTTATTTGTGGCACTGCCATTTAGGTCATATTGGTATAAAGCGCATGAAGAAACTCCATTCTGATGGACTTTTGGAATCACTTGATTATGAATCACTTGGTACTTGCGAATCGTGCCTCATGGGCTAGATGACCAAAACGCCGTTCTCCGGAACTATGGAGCGAGCAACAGATTTGTTGGAAATCATACATGCTGATGTATGTGGTCCAGTGAATATTGAGGCTCGCGGCGGGTATCGTTATTTTCTCACCTTCACAGATGATTTGAGCAGATATGGGTATCTGTACTTGATGAAACATAAGTCTGAAACATTTGAAAAGTTCAAAGAATTTCAGAGTGAAGTGGAAAATCATCGTAACAAGAAAATAAAGTTTCTATGATCTGACCGTGGAGGAGAATATTTCAGTTACGAGTTTGGTCTTCATTTGAAACAATGCGCAATAGTTTCGCAACTCACGCCACCCGGAACACCACAGCGTAATTGTGTGTCCGAACGTCGTAATCGTACTTTACTAGATATGGTGCGATCTATAATGTCTCTTACTGATTTACCGCTATCGTTTTGGGGTTATGCTTTAGAGACGGCTGCATTCACGTTAAATAGGGCATCTAAATCCGTTAAGATGACTCCTTATGAACTGTGGTTTGGCAAGAAACCAAAGTTGTCGTTTCTTAAAAATTGGGGCTGCGATGCTTATGTGAAAAAGCTTCAACCTGATAAGCTTGAACCCAAATTGGAGAAATGTGTCTTCATAGGATACCCAAAAGAGACAGTTGGGTACACCTTCTATCACAGATTCGAAGGCAAGACTTTTGTTGCTAAGAATGGATCCTTTCTAGAGAATGAGTTTCTCTCGAAAGAAGTGAGTGGGAGGAAAGTAGAACTTGATGAGGTAAATGTACCTGCTCCCTTATTGGAAAGTAGTTCATCACAAAAACCGGTTTCTGTGACACCTACGCCAATTAGTGAGGAAGCTAATGATGATGATGATGAAACTTCAGATCAAGTTACTACCGAACCTCATAGGTCAACCAGAGTAAGATCCGCACTAGAGTGGTACGGTAATCCTATTCTGGAGGTCATGTTACTAGACCATGACGAACCTACGAACTATGAGGAAGCGATGATGAGCCCAGATTCCACAAATTGGCTCGAGGCTATGAAATTTGAGATGGGATCCATGTATGAGAACAAAGTATGGACTTTGGTTGACTTGCCCGATGATCGGTAAGCCATCGAGATTAAATTGATCTTCAAGAAGAAGACAGACGCTGATGGTAATGTTACTGTCTACAAAGCTCGACTTGTTGTGAAAGGTTTTCGACAAGTTCAAGGAGATGACTACGATGAGACCTTCTCATCCGTAGCGATGCTTAAGTCCGTCCGAATCATGTTAGCTATTGCCGCATTTTATTATTATGAAATTTGGCAAATGGATGTAAAGACTGCATTCCTGAATGGATTTTTGGAAGAATAGTTTATATGATGCAACATGAAGGTTTTATCGATCCAAAGGGTGCTAACAAAGTGTGCAACCTCCGGCGATCCATTTATGGACTGGTGCAAGCCTCTCAGAGTTGGAATAAACGTTTTGATAGTGTGATCAAAGCATATGGTTTTATACAGACTTTTGGAGAAGCCTGTATTTACAAGAAAGTGAGTGGGAGCTCTGTAGCATTTCTAATATTATATGTGGATGACATATTGTTGATTGGAAAAGATATAGAATTTCTCGATATAGCATAAAAGGATACTTGAATAAGAGTTTTTCAATGAAAGACCTCGGTGAAGCTGCTTACATATTGGGCATCAAGATCTATATAGATAGATCAAGACGCTTAATTGGACTTTCATAAAGCACATACCTTGACAAAGTTTTGAAGAAGTTCAAAATGGATCAGGCAAAGAAAGGATTCTTACCTGTGTTACAAGGTGTGAAGTTGAGTAAGACTCAATGCCCGACTACTACAGAAGATAGAGAGAAAATGAAAGATGTTCCCTATGCTTCAGCAATAAGCTCTATCATGTATGCAATGTTGTGTACCAGACCTGATGTGTGCCTTGCTATTAGTTTAGCAGGGAGGTACCAAAGTAATCCAGGAGTGGATCACTGGACAGCGATCCAGAACATCTTGAAATACCTGAAAAGGACTAAGGATATGTTTCTCATTTATGGAGGTGACAAAGAGCTCATCGTAAATGGTTACGTTGATGCAAGCTTTGACACTGACCCAGACAATTCTAAATCACAAACTGGATACGTGTTTATATTGAACGGTGGAGCTATCAGTTGGAGCAGTTCTAAACAAAGCGTCGTGGCGGGATCTATGTGTGAAGCGGAGTACATTGCTGCTTCAGAAGCAGCAAATGAAGGAGTCTGGATGAAGGAGTTCATGTCCGATCTAGGTGTCATACCTAGTGCATTGGGTCAAATGAAAATCTTTTGTGACAATACTGGTGCAATTGCCTTGGCAAAGGAATCTAGATTTCACAAGAGAACCAAGCACATCAAGAGACGCTTCAATTCCATCTGCGATCAAGTCAAGGTGGGAGACATAGAGATTTGCAAGATACATACGGATCTAAATGTTGCAAACCCGTTGACTAAGCTTCTCTCACGAGCAAAACATGATCAGCACCAAGACTCCATGGGTATTAGAATCATTACTATGTAATCTTGATTATTGACTCTAGTGCAAGTGGGAGACTGAAGGAAATATGCCCTAGAGGCAATAATAAAGTTATTATTTATTTCCTTATATCATGATTTATTATTCATGCTAGAATTGTATTAACCGGAAACATGATACATGTGTGAATACATAGACAAACAGAGTGTCACTAGTATGCCTCTACTTGGCTAGCTCGTTGATCAAAGATGGTTATGTTTCCTAACCATAGACATGAGTTGTCATTTGATAAACGGGATCACATCATTAGGAGAATGATGTGATTGACTTGACCCATTTCGTCAGCTTAGCACTTGATCATTTTAGTTTACTGCTATTGCTTTCTTCATGACTTATACATGTTCCTATGACTATGAGATTATGTAACTCCCGATTACCGGAGGAACACTTTGTGTGCTACCAAACGTCACAATGTAACTGGGTACTATAAAGGTGCTCTACAGGTGTCACCGATGGTACTTGTTGAGTTGACATAGATCAAGATTAAGATTTGTCACTCCGATTGTCGGAGAGGTATCTCTGGGCCCACTCGGCAATGCACATCACTATAAGCCTTGCAAGCATTGTAACTAATGAGTTAGTTGCGGGATGATGCATTACAGAATGAGTAAAGAGACTTGCCTATAACGAGATTGAACTAGGTATTCAGATACCGACGATCGAATCTCGGGCAAGTAACATACCGATGACAAAGGGAACAACGTATGCTGTTATGCGGTTTGACCGATGAAGATCTTTGTAGAATATGTGGGAGCCAATATGAACATCCAGGTTCCACCATTGGTTATTGACCGGAGACGTGTCTCGGTCATGTCTACATAGTTCTCGAACCCGTAGGGTCCGCATGCTTAAAGTTCGGTAACGATCGGTGTTATGAGTTTTTGTGTTTTGATGTACCGAAGGTAGTTCGGAGTCCCATATATGATCACGGACATGACGAGGAGTCTCGAAATGGTCGAGACGTAAAGATCGATATATTAGACGACTATATTCAGACACCGGAAGTGTTCTGGGTGATTTCAGAGAAAATCGGAGTGCCTGAGGGTTACCAGAAACCCCCTGAGAGAAATAATGGGCCTTATGGGCCTTAGTGGATAGAGAGAGGGCTGGCCTAGGGCAGGTCGCGCCCCTCCCCCTCTGGTCGGAATTGGACTAGGAGAGGGGGGGCACCCCCCTTTCCTTCTCCCTCTCCCCCTTCCTTTCCCCCTCCTAGTAGGAGTAGGAAAGAGGGGAGTCAACTCCTACTAGGAGGAGGACTCCTCCTCCTGGCGCGCCATAGAGGGCTGGCCGGCCTCCCCCCTTTCTCCTTTACAGGGGCAGGGGCACCTCTAGACACACAAGTTGATCATTGATCCCTTAGTCGTGTGTGGTGCCCCCCTCCACCATAATCCACCTTGATCATATCGTAGCGGTGCTTAGGCGAAGCCCTGCGTCAGTAGCAACATCATCACTGTCAACACACCGTCATGCTGACGGAACTCTCCCGTGAAGCTTTGCTGGATCGGAGCTCGTGGGACGTCATCGAGTTGAACATGTGCTGAACTCGAAGGTGTCGTGTGTTGGTACTTGGATCGGTCGGATCGTGAAGACGTTCGACTATATCAACCGCGTTCTCATAATGCTTCCGCTTACGGTCTACAAGGGTACATGGACGATACTCTTCCCTCTCGTTGCTATGCATCACCATTATATTGCATGTGCGTAGGATTTTTTTTTTTTGAAATTACTACGTTCCCCGACAAAAACAGAGGAAACAAACTTGTGTTGGAGCGCCTACGGTCGAAACGGGGGTCCTGTTCATTGAGAGGGGCGTGGCGTACCGCAAAACGGGACTCCACGGGCTATTGTTCATCCACCATCTACTGCCTCGCTCCAGCCTCCACGGGCTACTGTTCATCCACCATCGAGCTCCTCCAGCCTCCACCTGCTACTGTTCATCCACAGTCGACTTCCTCCAGCCTCCACCAGCTACTATTCACCACGAGGTCCTATTCATCCAGCCTCCACCGGCTACTGTTCAACCAGCCCTTTCCATGGGGTCCTGTTCAACCAGCCCTCCACGGGCTACTGTTCATCCAGCCCTCCATCGGCTACTGTTCAACCAGCCCTCCACCGGCTACTGTTCATCCAGCCCTCCATGGGGTCCTATTCATCTACCCTCAACCGACTCGAGTGTGTGGCGACCTCCTCTCGATCGGGGTCCTATTCATCCAGCGGCAACAACCTCTACTACAAAGGGGCCTGTTCATCCAAACCCCACCGGGAACTATTCATCCAATCCCCCAACAATGCTCATTGTTCATCAAGAGAAAGCAGGTTTGATCGACTTCAGTTAGTAGCAGTAGCGAAGGAATCGCTCGATCGGGTTCAGTTAACAACCAGGGATCGATCGATCGCTCGGGTTCAGTAATGCGTAGCCAGTGCAATCGCTCGGGTTCAGTAGGGGAACGCCTCGCTCGGGTTCAGTTAGAGCCCAATGCCTCGCACCCACACGCGCACGTGTACGAGAGAAACATGCAATCCCTCCATGCATCGCTTGGCCCCGATCACCCACCGTAACCGGGAACTCCCCGATATTTTCCTCGCCCTCGCTTCTACCATGGTTTTTTCCGTCATGGACGACCCAAAGAATGTCATGCAGCTGCGTATCCGGCCCGCCCAGGACGAAAAGCCCATTTTCTGTCATGATTTTTTGTCACAGAAGTAGGAGCCCACCACATGTATGATGATACCGGGTTTTGTCACAATTATCATCATAAAAGTGTCATTAGCATGACAATTTTTTTTGTTCAGCCCAAAATGTCACGGGTGTGTCTTTTTTTGTAGTGTAAGACCTGAGCTGGCGCGTGTACCCGGGATGGTGACAGACTTGCTTTGGGCCAACCAAATGCTGGGTAGTTACAAAGGTAGGTTGTGGGCTTGTCCAGACCCATGCTGCGAGACATGGTCGAGCAAGATGGGATTTGCTCCTCCAATCAGGAGAGATATACTGTGGGCCCCTCGTGTGATCCGACCAAGATAAGCATGGCCATGCAATTAGGATTATGAGATAATCCGGTTTGTGGTCGGCATCACTGGAACAAGAAGGAGGTCGGGCTAGCACAAGGATGACATACTCGCCTTGAGCCTGAAAACATATATCGTGTGGCAAAGAGAACAGAAGTGTGATGTACGAGTTCTCCTAACCAACTTCATCGGACACTTGGAGTCGGCACACTTTGCTAGAGGCCGTTAACAACTAGCTGAGTCGGATGTCATCTAACTCACAACCAAGTGAACAAGAACCTAAGGGGTCGCGCGCTTAAGGGAAGGAACCTGTGAGGCCTGGTCCGACTCGACGAGTCAGAAGTGATCCTACTCGGACTCGCATCCCGGTCGAATAGACTTTGGGCTTTAGGATCCGTGCGAGGCCCAAGGGTTGAGCCCACGACGGATGCCTATATAAAGTGGGGGTACGGCACACTCATGGGGTTGATCGCTTCGGCGTTGTCACTAGGTTTGGCATGTGTTGCGAGTAGCCACCTCCACTCACCGCCGACTGTGTGATCGGACCTAGCAGTCCACCGCATGGTGTTGCTCGTGCACGCGCGGATACCATTAGAGGCGATGCACCTGCACCGCTCCGGCGAACTTGCACGTGGGATCCGACGACCGGATGTTCGAGGGAGATCAGACGAGGAGGAGACGATCCATGCAGACGCGCTGTCCCAACTCTTCTTCCGTTGCACGACACTACGCGTCCAGTGGTAACGATCTGTGATTCATCTCCTGTAGCATGTTCTTGGTTGTTCTGAGCGTAGGAAAATTTTAATTTGCAGTCAACGCACTCTACTGTAGAACCCAACGCAGTCCGTGGACATGTATGCGGGAGGATGACATCCAATGCTAGCCGCATACATTTTGACTACAACTCAAACCAACCGGACAAAATTCATCCAAACATGGGTAGATTTCATAATAAAATGACGGATTTCATACAAACACGATGGATTTTCATTACATTTCAAACATCTAGAACAAAAAAAGACCCGACCCTAAACCTATCCTACGGCGGTGGCGCCCGGTGTCCAAGGCCGCATCGTCCTGCATCCGTCGTCTCCATGAGCACCGGCGATAAGACCGATGAAGTGAAGGTGTTGTCTTCGACGAGGAAGAGTAAAACTTGGGAGACAGACCAGCCCACATGGGACACAAGGCACCACTGCCTCTCATGGCCTACTCATCCTCAGAGGAGTCTGTGACCTGTCCTCACTGATGGACATGAGGTGCATGATGGAAATGGTGGCGCCGGCGGTGTCTGTTGGGGAACGTAGTAATTTCAAAAATTTACTACGCACACGCAAGATCATGGTGATGCATAGCAACGAGAGGGGAGAGTGTTGTCTACATACCCTTGTAGACCGAAAGCGGAAGCATTAGCACAACGCGGTTGATGTAGTCGTATGTCTTCACGGTCCGACCGATCAAGTACCGAACGCACGGCACCTCCGAGTTCTGCACACGTTCAACTCGATGACGTCCCTCGAACTTCGATCCAGCCGAGCTTTGAGGGAGAGTTCCGTCAGCACGACGGCGTGGTGACTATGATGGTGTTCTACCGACGCAGGGCTTCACCTAAGCACTGCTACGATATGACCGAGGATGGAATATGGTGGAGAGGGGCACCGCACACGGCTAAGAGATCAAGAGATCAATTGTTGTGTCTTTGGGGTGCCCCCTGCCCCCGTATATAAAGGAGTGGAGGAGGGGGAGGGCCGGCCCTCTCTATGGCGCGCCCTAGGGGAGTCCTACTCCCACCGGGAGTAGGATTCCCCCTTTCCTAGTAGAACTAGGAGCCCTTCCAAGTAGTAGGAGTAGGAGGGAAGGAAAGGGAAGGGAAAAGGAGAAGGAAGGAAGGGGGCGCCCCCCCCTCCCTAGTCCAATTCGGACCAACCCATGGGGAGGGGTGCGGCCACCCTTTGAGGCCTTTCTCTCCTTTCCCGTATGGCCCATTAAGGCCCAATACGAATTCCCGTAACTCCCCGGTACTCCTGAAAATACCCGAATCACTCGGAACCTTTCTGATGTTCGAATATAGTCATCCAATATATCGATCTTTACGTCTCGACCATTTCGAGACTCCTCGTCATGTCCCCGATCTCATCCGGGACTCCGAACTCCTTCGGTACATCAAAATACATAAACTCATAATATAACCGTCATCGAAACCTTAAGCGTGCGGACCCTACGGGTTCGAGAACAATGTAGACATGACTGAGACACATCTCCGGTCAATAACCAATAGCGGAACCTGGATGCTCATATTGGCTCCCACATATTTTACGAAGATCTTTATCGGTCAGACCGCATAACAACATACGTTGTTCCCTTTGTCATCGGTATGTTACTTGCCCGAGATTCGATCATCGGTATCTAAATACCTAGTTCAATCTCGTTACCGGCAAGTATCTTTACTCGTTCCGTAATACATCATCCTGCAACTAACTCATTAGTTGCAATGCTTGCAAGGCTTAAGTGATGTTCATTACCGAGAGGGCCCAGAGATACCTCTCCGACAATCAGAGTGACAAATCCTAATCTCAAAATACGCCAACCCAACAAGTACCTTCGGAGACACCTGTAGAGCACCTTTATAATCACTCAGTTACATTGTGACATTTGGTAGCACACAAAGTGTTCCTCCGGTAAACGGGAGTTGCATAATCTCATAGTCATAGGAACATGTATAAGTCATGAAGAAAGCAATAGCAACAAACTAAACGATCAAGTGCTATGCTAACGAAATGGGTCAAGTCAATCACATCATTCTCCTAATGATGTGATCCCGTTAATCAAATGACAACTCATGTCTATGGTCAGGAAACATAACCATCTTTGATCAATGAGCTAGTCAAGTAGAGGCATACTAGTGACACTCTGTTTGTCTATGTATTCACACATGTATTATGTTTTCGGATAATACAATTCTAGCATGAATAATAAACATTTATCATGATATAAGGAAATAAATAATAACTTTATTATTGCCTCTAGGGCATATTTCCTTCAGTCTTCCACTTGCACTAGAGTCAATAATCTAGTTCACATCGCCATGTGATTTAACACCAATAGTTCACATCACCATGTGATTAACACCCATAGTTCACATCGTCATGTGACCAACACCCAAAGGGTTTACTAGAGTCAATAATCTAGTTCACATCGCTATGTGATGAACACCCAAATAGTACTAAGGTGTGATCATGTTTTGCTTGTGAGAGAAGTTTAGTCAACGGGTCTACCACATTCAGATCCATAAGTATTTTGCAAATTTCTATGTCAACAATGCTCTGCACGGAGCTATTCTAGCTAATTGCTCCCACTTTCAATATATATCTAGATTGAGATTTAGAGTCATCTGGACCAGTGTCAAAATTTGCATCGACATAACCCTTTACGACGAACCTTTTTGTCACCTCCATAATCGAGAAACATATCCTTATTCCACTAAGGATAATTTGACCGTTGTCCAATGATCTACTCCTAGATCACTATTGTACTCCCTTGCCAAAAACAGTGTAGGGTATACAATAGATCTGGTACACAGCATGGCATATTTTATAGAACCTATGGCCAAGGCATAGGGAATGACTTTCATTCTCTCTCCATCTTCTGCCGTGGTCGGGTTTTGAGTCTTACTCAACTTCACACCTTGTAACACAGGCAAGAACTCTTTCTTTGACTGTTCCATTTTGAACTACTTCAAAATCTTGTCAAGGTATGTACTCATTGAAAAACTTATCAAGCGTCTTGATCTATCTCTATAGATCTTGATGCTCAATATGTAAGCAGCTTCACCGAGGTCTTTCTTTGAAAAACTCCTTTCAAACACTCCTTTATGCTTTGCAGAATAATTCTACATTATCTCCGATCAACAATATGTTATTCACATATACTTATCAGAAATGTTGTAGTGCTCCCACTCACTTTCTTGTAAATACAGGCTTCACTGCAAGTCTGTATAAAACTATATGCTTTGATCAACTTATCAAAGCGTATATTCCAACTCCGAGATGCTTGCACCAGTCCATAGATGGATCGCTGGAGCTTGCATATTTTGTTAGTACCTTTAGGATTGACAAAACCTTCTGGTTGCATCATATACAACTCTTCTTTAATAAATCCATTAAGGAATGCAGTTTTGTTTATCCATTTGCCAGATTTCATAAAATGCGGCAATTGCTAACATGATTCGGACAGACTTAAGCATAGATACGAGTGAGAAACCCTCATCGTAGTCAACACCTTGAACTTGTCGAAAACTTTTTTGCGACAATTCTAGCTTTGTAAATAGTAACACTACTATCAGCGTTCGTCTTCCTCTTGAAGATCCATTTAATCTCAATGGCTCACTGATCAATGGGAAAGTCAATCAAAGTCCATACTTTGTTCTCATACATGGATCTCATCTCAGATTTCATGGCCTCAAGCCATTTCGCGGAATCTAGGCTCATCATCGCTTCCTCATAGTTCGTAGGCTCGTCATGGTCAAGTAACATGACCTCTAGAATAGGATTACCGTACCACTCTGGTGCGGATATCACTCTGGTTTACCTACGAGGTTCGGTAGTAACTTGATCTGAAGTTACATGATCATCATCATTAGCTTCCTCACTAATTGGTGTAGTAGTCACAGGAACAGATTTCTATGATGAACTACTTTCCAATAAGGGAGAAGGTACAGTTACCTCATCAAGTTCTACTTTCCTCCCACTCACTTCTTTCGAGAGAAACTCCTTCTCTAGAAAGGATCCATTCTCAGCAACGAATATCTTGCCTTCGGATCTATGATAGAAGGTGTACCCAACATTTTCTTTTGGGTATCCTATGAAGACGCACTTCTCCGATTTGGGTTTGAGCTTATCAGGTTGAAACTTTTTCACATAAGCATTGCAACCTCAAACTTTAAGAAACGACAGCTTAGGTTTCTTACCAAACCATAGTTCATACGGTGTCGTCTCGACGGATTTAGATGGTGCCCTATTTAATGTGAATGTAGCTATCTCTAATGCATAACCCCAAAACGATAGTGGTAAATCGGTAAGAGACATCATAGATCGCACCATATCTAATAAAGTACGGTTACGATGTTCGGACACACCATTACACTGTGGTGTTCCAGGTGGCATGAGTAGTGAAACTATTTCACATTGTTTTAACTAAAGCCCAAACTCGTAACTCAAATATTTTACTTCTGCGATCATATCATAGAAACTTTTATTTTTGTTACGATGATTCTCCACTTCACTCTGAAATTCTTTGAATTTTTCAAATGTTTCAGACTTGTGTTTCATCAAGTAGATATACCCATATCTGCTCAAATCATCTGTGAAGGTCAGAAAATAACAATACCCGCCGCGAGCCTCAACACTCATTGGACTGCATACATCAGTATGTATTATTTCCAATAAAGTTTGTTGCTCGCTCCATTGTTCCGGAGAACGGAGTCTTAGGCATCTTGCCCATGAGGCATGGTTCGCAAGCATCAACTGATTCATAATCAAGTGATTCCAAAAGCACATCAGCATGGATTTTCTTCATGCGCTTTACACCAATATGACCTAAACGGCAGTGCCACAAATAAGTTGCACTATCATTATTAACTTTGCATCTTTTGGCTTCAATATTATGAAAATGTGTATCACCACGATCGAGATCCAACAAACCATTTTCATTGGGTGTATGACCATAGAAGGTTTTATTCATGTAAACAGAACAACAATTATTCTCTAATTTACATGAATAACCGTATTGCAATAAACATGATCCAATCATATTTATGCTCAACGCAAACACCAAATAACATTTATTTAGGTTCAACACTAATCCCGAAGTATAGGGAGTGTGCGATGATGATCATATCAATCTTGGAACCACTTCCAACACACATCGTCACTTCACCCTTAACTAGTCTCTGTTTATTTTGCAACTCCCATTTCGAGTTACTACTCTTAGCAACTGAACCAGTATCAAATACCGAGGGGTTGCTATAAACACTAGTAAAGTACACATCAATAACATGTATATCAAATATAACTTTGTTCACTTTGCCATCCTTCTTATCCACCAAATACTTGTGGTAGTTCCGCTTCTAGTGACCAATTCCTTTGCAGTAGAAGCACTTAGTCTCAAGCTTAGGTCCAGACTTGGGTTTCTTCACTTGAGCAGCAACTTGTTTGCCGTTCTTCTTGAAGTTCCCCTTCTTCCCTTTGCCCTTTCTCTTGAAACTAGTGGTCTTGTCAACCATCAACACTTGATGTTTTTCTTGATTTCTACCTTCGCTGATTTTTGCATCACGAAGAGCTTGGGAATCGTTTCCGTTATCCCTTGCATACTATAGTTCATCACGAAGTTCTACTAACTTGGTGATGGTGACTAGAGAATTCTGTCAATCACTATTTTATCTGGAAGATTAACTCCCACTTGATTCAAGCGATTGTAGTACCCAGACAATCTGAGCACATGCTCACTGCTTGAGCTATTCTCCTCCATCTTTTAGCTATAGAACTTGTTGGGGACTTCATATCTCTCAACTCGGGTTTTTACTTAAAATGTTAACTTCAACTCCTGGAACATCTCATATGGTCCATGACGTCCAAAACGTCTTTGAAGTCCCGATTTTAAGCTGTTAAGCATGGTGCACTAAACTATCAAGTAGTCATCATATTGAGCTGCCAAACGTTCATAACATCTGTATCTGCTCCTGCAATAGGTCTGTCACCTAGCGGTGCATCAAGGACATAATTCTTTTGTGCAACAATGAGGATAAACCTCAGATCACGGATCCAATCCGCATCATTGCTACTAACATCTTTCAACTTAGTTTTCTCTAGGAACATATAAAATTAAACGAGGAGCAACATCACGAGCTATTGATCTATAACATAGATATGCTAATACTACCAGGACTAAGTTCATGATAAATTAAAGTTCAATTAATCATATTACTTAAGAACTCCCACTTAGAAAGATATCCCTCTAATCCTCTAAGTGATCACATGATCCAAATCAACTAAACCATGTCCGATCATCACGTGAGATGGAGTAGTATCAATGGTGAACATCAATATGTTGATCATATCTACTATATGATTCACGCACGACCTTTCGGTCTCCGTGTTCTGAGGCCATATTTGTTATATGCTAGGCTCGTCAAGTTAAACCTGAGTATTCCACATGTGCAACTGTTTTGCACCCGTTGTATTTGAATGTAGAGCCTATCACACCCGATCATCACGTGGTGTCTCAGCACGAAGAACTTTCGCAACGGTGCATACTCAGGAAGAACACTTATACTTTGATAATTTAGTGAGGGATCATCTTATAATGCTAGCGTCAATCAAAGCAAGATAAGATGCATAAAAGATAAATATCACATGCAATCAATATAAGTGATATGATATGGCCATCATCATCTTGTGCTTGTGATCTCCGTCTTCGAAGCACCGTCATGATCACCATTGTCACCGGCGCGACACCTTGATCACCATCGTAGCATCGTTGTCGTCTCGCCAATCTTATGCTTCCACGACTATCGCTACCGCTTAGTGATAAAGTAAAGCATTACAGCGCAATTGCATTGCATACAATAAAGCGACAACCATATGGCTCCTGCCAGTTGCCGATAACTCGTTTACAAAACATGATCATCTCATACAATAAAATTTAGCATCGTGTCTTGACCATATCACATCACAACATGCCCTGCAAAAACAAGTTAGACGTCCTCTACTTTGTTGTTGCAAGTTTTACGTGGCTGCTACGGGCTTAGCAAGAACCGTTCTTACCTACGCATCAAAACCACAACGATAGTTTGTCAAGTTGGTGTTGTTTTAACCTTCGCAAGGACCGGACGTAGCCACACTCGGTTCAACTAAAGTTGGAGAAACTGACACCCGCTAGTCACCTGTGTGCATAGCACGGCAGTAAAACCAGTCTCGCGTAAGTGTACGCGTAATGTCGGTCCGGGCCGCTTCATCCAATAATACCGCCGAACCAAAGTATGACATGCTGGTAAGCAGTATGACTTATATCGCCCACAACTCACTTGTGTTCTACTCGTGCATATTACATCAACGCATAAAACCTGGCTCTGATACCACAGTTGGGGAACGTAGTAATTTCAAAAATTTCCTACGCACGCACAAGATCATGGTGATGCATAGCAACGAGAGGGGAGAGTGTTGTCTACGTACCCTTGCAGACCGAAAGCAGAAGCGCTAGCACAATGCGGTTGATGTAGTCGTACGTCTTCACGATCCGACCGATCAAGTACCGAACACATGGCACCTCCGAGTTCACGCTTAAGGTTTCCATGGGGAGGGGTGCAGCCGCCCTTTGAGGCCTTTCTCTCCTTTCCCATATGGCCCATTAAGGCCCAATACGAATTCCCGTAACTCCGCGGTACTCTCGAAAATACCCGAATCACTCGGAACCTTTCTGATGTCCGAATATAGTCGTCCAATATATCGATCTTTATGTCTCGGCCATTTCGAGACTCCTCGTCATGTCCCCGATCTCATCCGGGACTCCGAACTCCTTTGGTACATCAAAATACATAAACTCATAATATAATCGTCATCGAAACCTTAAGCGTGCGCACCCTACGGGTTCGAGAACAATGTAGACATGACCGAGACATGTCTCCGGTCAATAACCAATAGCAGAACCTGGATGCTCATATTGGCTCCCACATATTCTACGAAGATCTTTATCGGTCAGACCGCATAACAACATATGTTGTTCCCTTTGTCATTGGTATGTTACTTGCCCGAGATTCGATCGTCGGTATCTCAATACCTAGTTCAATCTCGTTACCGGCAAGTCTCTTTACTCGTTTCGTAATACATCATCCTGCAACTAACTCATTAGTTGCAATGCTTGCAAGGCTTAAGTGATGTGCATTACCGAGAGGGCCCAGAGATACCTCTCCGACAATCGGAGTGACAAATCCTAATCTCAAAATACGCCAACCCAACAAGTACCTTCGGAGACACCTGTAGAGCACCTTTATAATCACCCAGTTACGTTGTGACGTTTGGTAGCACACAAAGTGTTCCTCCGATAAACGGGAGTTGCATAATCTCATAGTCATAGGAACATGTATAAGTCATGAAGAAAGCAACAGCAACAAACTAAACGATCAAGTGCTATGCTAACGGAATGGGTCAAGTCAATCACATCATTCTCCTAATGATGTGATCCCGTTAATCAAATGACAACTCATGTCTATGGTCAGGAAACATAACCATCTTTGATCAACGAGCTAGTCAAGTAGAGGCATACTAGTGACACTCTGTTTGTCTATGTATTCACACATGTATTATGTTTCCGGTTAATACAATTCTAGCATGAATAATAAACATTTATCATGATATAAGGAAATAAATAATAACTTTATTATTGCCTCTAGGGCATATTTCCTTCAGTGTCTTTGTCCCACTGGGCCGTTTGATGGTTCATCGTTGACACGTAGGAGGCGCAACTGGCGTTGTTCTCCTCGCGATCGCCTGCAGCTGTGCCTCCACAACGGCCGCTTCTTGGCGAGCTATGGCTTGAGCGCAGACATCATTGTAGATGGCACGCTACTCCATGACAAAGTTCATCGAGAGGGGTGTGGCGTACCGCAAAACGGGACTCCACGGGCTACCGTTTATCCACCGTCTACTACCTCGCTCTAGCCTCCACGGGCTACTATTCATCCACCATCGACCTCCTCCAGCCTCCACCTCCTACTGTTTATCCATGGTCGACTTCCTCCAGCCTCCACCGGCTACTATTCACCACGGGGTCCTGTTCATCCAGCCTCCACCGGCTACTGTTCAACCAGCCCTCTCCACAGGGTCCTGTTCAACCAGCCATCCACGGGCTACTGTTCATCCAACCCTCCACCGACTACTCTTCAACCATCCCTCCACCGGCTACTGTTCATCCATCCCTCCATGGGGTCCTATTCATCCACCCCCAACCGGCTCGAGTGTGTGGCATCCTCCTCTCGATCGGGGTCATGTTCATCTAGCGGCAATGACCTCTACTATGAAGGGGTCCTGTTCATCCAAACCCCACCAAGAACTATTCATCCAACCCCCAACAACGCTCACTGTTCATCAAGAGGCAGCAGGTTCGCTCGGCTTCAGTTAGCAGCAATAGCGAAGGAATCGCTCGATTGGGTTCAGTTAACAGCCAGGGATCGATCGATCGCTCAGGTTCAGTAACGCGTAGCCAGTGCAATCGCTCGGGTTCAGTAGGCGAACGCCTCGCTCGGGTTCAGTTAGAGCCCAACGGCTCACACCCACGCGTGTATGTGTATGAGAGAAACACGCAATCCCTCCATGCATCGCTCGGCCCCAACCACCCACCGTAACCGGGAACTCCTCGATATTTTCCTTGCCCTCGCTTCTACCATGGTTTTTTCCGTCATGGACAGCCCAAAGAATGTCATGCAGCTGCGTCTCCGGCCCGCCCAGGACGAAAAGCCCATTTTCTGTCATGATTTTTTGTCATGGAAGTAGGAGCCCATCACATCTATGATGATACCAGGTTTTGTCCCAATTATCGTCATAGAAGTGTCATAAGCATGACATAATTTTTTTCGTTTGGCCCAAAATGTCACGGGTGTGTCCTTTTTTGTAGTGTAAGACCTGAGCTGGCGCATGTACTCGGGATGGTGACAGACTTGCTTTGGGCCAACCAAACACTACTCCGTGACTGGGTAGTTACAAAGGTAGGTTTCGGGCTTGTCCAGACCCATGATGCGAGACATGGTCGAGCAAGATGGGATTTGCCCCTCCAATCGGGAGAGATATATTCTGGTCCCCTCGTGTGATCCGACCAAGATAAGCATGGCCATGCGATTAGGATTATGAGATAATCCGATTTGTGGTCGGCATCACTGGAACGAGAAGGAGGTCGGGCTAGCACAAGGATGACATATTAGCCTTGAGCCCGGCAACATATATCGTGTGGCAAAGGGAACAGAAGTGTGATGTACGAGTTCTCCTAACTAGCTTTGTCGGACACTTGGAGTCGGCACACTTTGCTAGAGGCCGTTAATGACTAGCTGAGTCGGATGTCATCTGACTCGCGACCAAGTGAACAAGAACCTAAGGGGTCGCGCGCTTAAGGGAAGGAACCTATGAGGCCCGGTCCGACTCCACGAGTCAGAAGTGATCCTACTCGGACTCGGCTCCCGGCCGAATAGACTTTGGGCTTTAGGATCCGTGCGAGGCCCAAGGGTTGAGCCCACGACGGATGCCTATATAAAGTGGGGTATGACACACTCATGGGGTTGATCGCTTCAGCATTGTCACTAGGGTTGGCATGTGTTGCGAATAGCCACCTCCACTCACCGCCGACTGTGTGATCAGACCTAGCAGTCCATCGCATGGTGTTCCTCCTGCATGCACGGATATCGTTAGAGGCGATGCACCTGCGCCGCTCCGACGAACTTGCACGTGGGATCCGACAACCAGATGTTCGAGGGAGATCGAACGAGGAGGAGACGATCCACGCGGACGTGCTACCCCAACTCTTCTTCCGCTGCACGGCACTACGCGTCCAGTGGTAACAATCTGTGATTCATCTCCTGTAGCATGTTCTTGGTTGTTCTGAGCGTAGCAAAATTTTAATTTGCAGTCGACGCACTCTATCGTAGAACCCAACACAGTCTGTGGACATGTATGCGGGAGGACAACGTCCAATGCTAGCCGCATACATTTTGACTATAACTCAAACCAACCGGACAAAATTCGTCCAAACACGGGCAAATTTCATAATAAAATGACGCATTTCATACAAACACGATGAATTTTCATTACATTTCAAACATCTAGAACAAAAAAGACCCGACCCTAAACCTATCCTATGGCGGTGGCGCCTGGTATCCAAGCCCGTGTCGTCCTCCATCCGTCGTCTCCATGAGCACCAGCGATAAGACCGATGAAGTGAAGGTGCGATCTTCGACGAGGAAGAGTAAAACTCGGGAGACAGACCGGCCCACATGGGACACAAGGCACCACCGCCTCCCGTGGCCTACTCATCCTCGGAGGAGTCTGCGACCTGTCCTCACTAATGGACGTGAGGTACATGATGGAAATGGTGGCGCCGGCGGTGTCTTCGTCCCACTAGGTTGGTTAATGGTTCGTCGTCGATACATAGGAGGCGCAACTGGCATTGTTCTCCTCCGCGATCACCTGCAGTTGTGCCTCCATGATGGCCGCTCCTTGGTGAGCGATGGCTTGAGTGCAGACATCATTGTAGATGGCACACTACTCCATGACGAAGTTGGGGTTCACTGAGACCATGGCTGCCAGGCCTCCTCACTTGCCCGCTCGTCGTAGATCTAGCCCTCCGCCATCCGGTGCTGCTCCAGGAGGAACATGTTGTACTGTTGTTCCTCATGTGCCTGCTGGAACACTGACAAAGGCGTTGACGCAGGCTACACCTCCGCCATGGCGGCGTTGTAGTGCGCCTGCGCCAGCTCCATGGTGAAGCCGGCGTGCACGGGAGGCGCGGGAGCCAGGGCGGTGTCGTCGGAGCCAGTTCCCATCGTGGTCTCGTCCTCGTTGTCGGAGACCTAGGGCGAGCTGGTCGGCAAGCCGGCTTCAATCCGCCTGGAACAGGGGCTCTGCCAGGTGGTGATGACCCACAAGTATAGGGGATCAATCATAGTCTTTTTGATAAGTAAGAGTGTCAAACCCAACGAGGAGCATAAGGAAATGACAAGCGGTTTTCAACAAGGTATTTTCTGTAATCATTGAATTTATCGGTAACAGATAGTTTGATAGCAAGATAATTTGTAACAAGTGACAAGTAACAATAAGTGCAACAAGGTAGCCCAATCCTTTTTGTTGCAAGGGACAGGCTGGAACGATCTCTTATAATAAGTAAAACGTTCTTGAGGAGACACGATAAATTCATCTAGTCACTTTCATCGTGATTGTTTGATTTGCGTTAGCTACTTTGAAATTTGATATGTGGGTGGACCGGTGCTTGGGTGATGTTCTTACTTGAAGAAGCCTCCCACTTATGATTAACCCCTCTCACAAGCATCTGCAACTACTATTGGTGCAATATCTGCCTACCTTGTGTTTTGGAGATTGTTAACAGAAACAGGTATGGACTAATCTATTTGCTAGTGCACACAGAGAGGAAAGTACATATACAACCGAAGAGAATGTTGTCTTCGGTGCTGAGTTTGAGGAACTTCACCGAAGCATATCTATGCTGCAGAGAAGTACACACTATATCTGTTGAAGTGATAGAGTTGAGAAGATTAATGTGAAGGAATCGACCCCTCAAAAGTTTACTACTGAAGTGAAGCTTTTGTTTCGATACTGTTGTCCGGAGAAATTGACTGCTGTGATTGAAGTCGAAGACAAAGTGAAGACGTAGCATTCATTTCGCTTTTCTTCTTTCAATCTATCAAGTCATAGGACCTCCGTACCATTAAGAGGGGTATAGGTTCTCGATGCTTAGATCAGGTGTGATGCTTAGCCACAACCTATGAAAGATGCAAGAGAAATCTCTTTGTGCTCCAAGTAAATTCTTGCCAGCAAGAGATTGTGATCTTCTTCGCTGTGAGAGATTTTCCTTGGACCGAGGAGTTATCATTTCTTGCTCCACAAGGAATGTTATAACTATGCTCAAATCCGACTGTTGAAATCGTGTCGTTCGGCCATTGGCTGAGGCCGATGTCCAATTTGGTCATTTCCCATCTGGGAAGGCTGCGGCTATATATAGCCACCCTACTCCAACTTTGAATGTTGGCTGCTCCGCTGAAGATTTCTGAGAAGATTAATTTGAGCAACCACTCTTCGAGTGATTTGAGTTTAATATCCACCGAGAGAAAACCAAGATCCCAAACTTAGACAGTGGTTTTGCATCACAGTAGTTCTGAGTGAGAGTTCTTGTACCTATTACTCTTGAGAGCTGCGCACTCTCTAGACGGATAGGTTTGGCTTCGAGTGTTGAAGAGTTGTTGTCTTCACCGAGCCTGATCTTCAGCAACCAAGAGTGATTGTGGTTTGCGAAGGTCGACCGAAGGTTTGGAGATCGCCGACAAGGATCTACCACGAGTGAAATCAACTTGAGTCTGATCAGCTCTGCGTTGAAGGAGAATAGGGTGAAGAGAGTTTATCCTCCGTGTTAAATCACAGCCCCTCCAACCAGACGTAGCCCTTTGGCAGAAGGGTGAACTGGTCTACCAAATCTCTTGTCACCATCGAGCACCACTGGTTAACTCTACTCTACTGCAATTCTTTCAATAGTTTTCATTTGTGCTCTATGCCGACAGTTTACTTGATCGTTTATTTACCCTTATCCTGTATATTTTTGCTTACTCCTTTCTCAGTCCTCGTCTATTTTCCTTCGTAGCCATTCTGTACCTCTGTCTTACTTGAGTATTCACTCAGTTGCTTTTGTCTCGGTTTCAGCTATGCTATGTATAGTTCTGTTACATATGTTTGCTTGTTGTATAACCCTGACTGTAGTTAAACCTATATATTATCTATCAAGCTCACTCTGTTGTAAATGCCTTTCTTGAGGAATATGCCTCTGATGAAGAATACTGATTCTGTGCATTTCTCTCGATATTCTATTCCGCTGTTGTGATTGGGTTAAAGTTTCAAAGCTTTCGAAAGAAAATTTGAATCTCCCATTCACCCCCCTCTAGTCGATATACTCTCAGTCCTAAGAACTACGAAAAAAGAATTAAGATAAAATCTAATCATAGCATTAAACATATGGATTCAAATCAACCCCTTACGGAATAACGCATAAAATAGGGTTTAAGTTTCTGTTACTCTAGCAACCCATCATCTAATTACTACTCCACAATGCATTCCCTTAGGCCCAAATATGCTGAAGTGTCATGTAGTCGACGTTCACATAACACCACTAAGGGAATCACAATATACATATCATGAAAATATCAAACGAATAACAAAATTCACATGAATACTTATGACAAGAATTCTCCCATGTCCTCAAGAACAAAAGCAACTACAACAAATCATATTCATGCTCAATATCAAAGGGATATTAAAAATAGCATGATGCATTTGAACGTATAATCTTCCACCAAATAAACCATTTAGCATCAAATACAAGATGTAATCAACACTACTAGTCACCCACAGGTACCAATCTGAGGTTTTGATACAAAGATTGAACATAAGAGATGAACTAGGGTTTTGAGATGAGATAGTGCTGGTGAAGATGTTGATGAAGATTTATCCTCCCACGATGAGAGGGTTGTTGGTGATGACGATTGCTACCTCTTGAGCACTGTGTTGGATTTTCTCGAAGAGGAGAGGATGATGCAGCAAAGTAGCGTAAGTATTTCCCTCAGTTTTTGAGAACCAAGGTATCAATCCAGTAGGAGGCTACGCTCAAGTCCCTCGTACCTACACAAAAACAATAGCTCAACACAACCAACGCGCTTAGGGGTTGTCAATCCCTTCACGGCCACTTACAAAAGTGAGATATGACAGAGATGATAAATAATATTTTTGGTATTTTTGGTATAGAGATGCAAAGTAAAAAGTAAAAGGCAAAGTAAAAAAGCAAAGCAATAATAAAGTGATGGAGATTGATATGATGAGAAAGAGACCCAGGGGCCATAGGTTTCACTAGTGGCTTCTCTCAAGAGCATAAGTATTCTACGGTGGGTGAACAAATTACTATTGAGCAATTGACAAAATTGAGCATAGTTATGAGAATATCTAGGTATGATCATGTATATAGGCATCACGTCCGAGACAAGTAGACCGAAACGATTCTGCATCTACTACTATTACTCCACTCATCGACTGCTATCCAGCATGCATCTAGAGTATTAAGTTAAAAACAGAGTAACGCCTTAAGCAAGATGACATGATGTAGAGGGATAGTTTCATCAATATGATAAAAACCCCATCTTGTTATCCTCGATGGCAACAATACAATACGTGCCTTGCTGCCCCTTCTGTCACTGGGAAAGGACACCGCAAGATCGAACCCAAAGCTAAGCACTTCTCCCATGGCAAGAACAACCAATCTAGTAGGCCAAACCAAACTGATAATTCGAAGAGACTTGCAAAGATAACAAATCATACATAAAAGAATTCAGAGAAGATTCAAATATTATTCATAGATAGACTTGATCATAAACCCACAATTCATCGATCTCAACAAACACACCGCAAAAGAAGATTACATCGAATAGATCTCCACAAGAGAGGGGGAGAACATTGTATTGAGTTCCAAAAAGAGAGAAGAAGTCATCTAGCTAATAACTATGGACCCGTAGGTCTGAAGTAAACTACTCACACTTCACAGAGAGGCTTGGATGATGACGTAGAAGCCCTCCGTGATTGATTCCCCTTCCGGCGGAGCTCCGGAACAGGCCCCAAGATGGGATCTCGTGGATACAGAAAGTTGTGGCGGTGGAATTAGGTTTTTGGCTCCGTATCTGATTGTTTGGGGGTACATAGGTATATATAGGAGGAAGGAGTGCGCCGGTGGAGCTTTGAGGGGCCCACGAGGCAGGGGGCGCGCCCTAGGAGGAGGGGGCGCCCCCCACCCTCGTGACCACCTCGTGGCTTTCTTGATGGGGGTCCAAGTCTCCCGGATCTTATGTGATGAGAAAATCACGTTTCCGAAGATTTTATTCCGTTTGGACTCCGTTTGATATTCTGTTTCTCCGAAACACTGAAATAGGCAAAAAACAGCAATTCTCGGCTGGGCCTCCGGTTAATAGGTTAGTCCCAAAAATAATATAAAAGTGGAAAATAAAGCCCAATATAGTCCAAAACAGTAGATAATATAGCATGGAGCAATCAAAAATTATATATACGTTGGAGACGTATCAAGCAACCCCAAGCTTAATTCCTGCTTGTCCTCGAGTAGGTAAATGATAAAAAGAGAATTTTTGATGCGGAGTGCTACTTGGCATAATTTCAATGTAAATCTTCTTAATTGTGGTATGAATATTCAGATCCAAAAGATTCAAGACAAAAGTTTATGTTGACATAAAAATAATAATACTTCAAGCATACTAACAAAGCAATTATGTCTTCTCAAAATAGCATGGCCAAAGAAAGCTATCCCTACAAAATCATATAGTCTGGCTATGCTCTATCTTCACCACACAAAGTATTTAAATCATGCACAACCCCGATGACAAGCCAAGCAATTGTTTCATACTTTTGACATTTTCAAAACTTTTTCGATCTTCACGCAATACATGAGCGTGAGCCATGGATATAGCACTATATGTGGAATAGAATGGTGGTTGTGGAGAAGGCAAAAAGAGGGGAAGATAGTCTCACATCAATTAGGCGTATCAACGGGCTATGGAGATGCCCATCAATAGATATCAATGTGAGTGAGTAGGGATTGCCATGCAACGGATGCACTAGAGCTATAAGTATATGAAAGCTCAACAAAAGAAACTAAGTGGGTGTGCATCCAACTTGCTTGCTCACGAAGACCTAGGGCATTTTGAGGAAGGCCATCATTGGAATATACAAGCCAAGTTCTATAATGAAAAATTCCCACTATTATATGAAAGTGACAAAATGAGAGACTCTCTATCATGAAGATCACGGTGCTACTTTGAAGCACAAGTGTGGTAAAAGGATAGTAACATTGTCCCTTCTCTCCTTTTCTCTTTTTTGGGCCTTTTCTCTCTCTTTTTTTGGCCGCTTTTTTTTGCCCGGAGTCTCATCCCGACTTGTGGGGGAATCATAGTCTCCATCATCCTTTCCTCACTTGGGACAATGCTCTAAAAATGATGATCATCACACTTTTTATTTTTCTTACAACTCAACAATTACAACTCAATTATTAGAACAAAATATGACTCTATATGAATGCATGCGGTGGTGTACCGGGATATGCAATGAATCAAGAGCGACATGTATGAAAGAATTATGAACGGTGGCTTTGCCACAAATACGATGTCAACTACATGATCATGCTAGCAATATGACAATGATGGAGCGTGTCATAATAAACGGAACGGTGGAAAGTTGCATGGCAATATATCTCGGAATGGCTATGGAAATGCCATGATAGGTAGATATGGTGGCTGTTTTGAGGAAGGTATATGGTGATGTATGATACCGGCGAAAGGTGCGCGGTATTAGAGAGGCTAGCAATGGTGGAAGGAAGGAGGGTGCGTATAATCCATGGACTCAACATTAGTCATAAAGAACTCATATACTTATTGCAAAAATCTAGAAGTTATCAAATCAAAGTATTACGCGCATGCTCCTAGGGGGATAGATTGGTAGGAAAAGACCATCGCTCGTCCCCGACCGCCACTCATAAGGAAGACAATCAATAAATAAATCATGCTCCGACTTCATCACATAACGATTCACCATACGTGCATGCTACGGGAATCACAGACTTTAACACAAGAATTCCTAAAATTCACAACTACTCAACTAGCATGACTCTAATATCACCATCCTCATATCTCAAAACAATTATCAAGCATCAATCTTTTCTTAGTATTCAACGCACTCAAAAGAAAGTTTTACAAATCTTGAATACCAAGCATATTATTATTAAGCAAATTTCCATGCTATTAAATACTCTCAGAATAATCTAAGTGAAGCATGAGAGACCAATAGTTTCTATAAAATAAATCCACCATCGTGCTCTAAAAGATATAAGTGAAGCACTAGAGCAAAACTATAAAGCTCAAAAGATATAAGTGAAGCACATAGAGCAAAACTATAAAGCTCAAAAGATATAAGTCAAGCACATAGAGTATTCTATCAAATTCCAAATTATGTGTGGCTCTCTCAAAAGGTGTGTACAGCAAGGATGATTGTGGTAGACTAACAAGCAAAGACTCAAATCATAAAAGACGCTCCAAGCAAAACACATATCATGTGGTGAATAAAAATATAGCTCCAAGTAAAGTTACCGACAGAAGTAGACGAAAGAGAGGATGCCTTCCGGGGCATCCCCAAGCTTTGGCTTTTAGGTGTCCTTAGATTATCTTGGGGGTGCCATGAGCATCCCCAAGCTTAGGCTCTTGCCACTCCTTGTTCCATAATCCATCAAATCTTTACCCAAAACTTCAAAACTTCAAAACACAAAACTTAAAGTAGAAAATCTCGTGAGCTCCGTTAGCGAAAGAAAATAAAAGATCACTTCAAGGTACTGTAATGAAATCATTCTTTATTTATATTGGTGTTAAACCTACTGTATTCCAACTTCTCTATGGATTATAAACTATTTTACTAGCCATAGATTCATCAAAATAAGCAAACAACACACGAAAAACAGAACAGTCTGTAGTAATCTGTAGCTAGCGCAAAATCTTGATCCCAAAAATTCTAAAATAAATTTCTGGACGTGAGGAATTTATCTATTAATCATCTGCAAAAAGAATTAACTAAATAGCACTTTCCAAATAAAAATGACAGCAGTTCTCGTGAGCGCTAAAGTTTCTGTTTATTTACAGCAAGTTCAACAAGACTTTCCCCAAGTCTTCCCAACGGTTCTACTTGGCACAAACACTAATTAAACACAAAAACACAACCAAAACAGAGGATGAATAATTTACTTATTTAATAACAACAAGGAAACATATTGGGTTGTCTCCCAACAAGCGCTTTTCTTTAAAGCCTTATAGCTAGGTTTAATATTTCAATGATGCTCACATGAAATACAAGAATTGAAGCACAAAGAGAGCATCATAAAACACGTGACAAACACATCTAAGTCTAACATACTTCCTATGCATAGGCATCTTATAGGCAAACAAATTATCATCGCAAGCAAAAACTAGCATATGCAAGGGAGTGGACAGAAACAATAGCCATCTCAACATAACGAGAGGTAATTTAGTAACATAAAAATTTCTACCACCTTTATTTTCCTCTCTCGTAATAATTACATGTAGGATCATAAGAAAATTCAACAAAATAGCTATCACATAAAATATTTTCAACACGATCCACATGCATGCAAAGTTGACACTCTTCCAAAATAGTGAGATTAACATTAACTAAAGTCATGACCTCTCCAAACCCACTTTTAATAATATTGCAAACACTATTATCAATCTCATATTCATCATGGGGCTTAAATAAATTTTCAAGATCAAAATAAGAATCACCCCAATCATGATCATTACAACAAGTAGTAGACATAGCAAAACTAGCATCCTCAAGATTAGGGTTTTGCATATTATTAGCACAATTGACATTAATAGAATTTATACTATCATCATTGCAATCATGCTTTCTATTCAAAGATCCATCGTGAATCACTTCATAAAGTAATTCATCACACTTTTTAGATTCACGAATTTCAAGCAAAACCTCATAAAGATAATCTAGTGCACAAAACTCACTAGCAATTGGTTCATCATAATTGGATCTCTTAAAAAGATTAGCAAGTGGATGAGGATCCATAGGTCTTAGGTTCTCTGTTTAGTAATAAATAAACAACTATTCCAACCATACGAGCAAACAAGAAACAGGCAAAAGAGAGGCGAATAGAGAGGGAGGATAGAGAGAGAGAGAGGGCGAATAAAACGGCAAGGGTGAAGTGGGGGAGAGGAAAACGAGAGGAAAACGGAAAATAATGTAATGCGGGAGATAGGGATTGTGATGGGTACTTGGTATGTTGACTTTTGCGCAAACTCCCCCGCAACAGCGCCAAAAATTCTTCTTGCTACCTCTTGAGCACCGCGTTGGATTTCCCCGAAGAGGAGAGGATGATACAGCAAAGTAGCGTAAGTATTTCCCTCAGTTTTTGAGAACCAAGGTATCAATCCAGTAGGAGGCTATGCTCGAGTCCCTCGTACCTACACAAAAACAACAGCTCAACGCAACCAACACGCTTAGGGGTTGTCAATCCCTTCACGGTCACTTACGAAAGTGAGATATGATAGAGATGATAAATAATATTATTGGTATTTTTGGTATAGAGATGCAAAGTAAAAAGTAAAAGGCATAGTAAAAAAGCAAAGCAATAATAAAGTGATGGAGATTGATATGATGAGAAAGAGACCCGGGGGCCATAGGTTTCACTAGTGGCTTCTCTCAAGAGCATAAGTATTCTACGGTGGGTGAACAAATTACTATTGAGCAATTAACAGAATTGAGCATAGTTATGAGAATATCTAGGTATGATCATGTATATAGGCATCACGTCCGAGACAAGTAGACCGAAACGATTCTGCATCCACTACTATTACTCCACTCATCGACCGCTATCCAGCATGCATCTAGAGTATTAAGTTAAAAACAGAGTAACGCCTTAAGCAAGATGACATGATGTAGAGGGATAGTTTCATGC
This sequence comes from Triticum dicoccoides, assembly GCF_002162155.2. Lineage (NCBI taxonomy): Eukaryota > Viridiplantae > Streptophyta > Magnoliopsida > Poales > Poaceae > Triticum > Triticum dicoccoides. The sequence continues at coordinate 579,486,441 of NC_041386.1, read as the reverse complement.
ATTATGATAAAAAACCCATCTTGTTATTCTCGATGGCAACAATACAATACATGCCTTGCTGCCCCTTCTGTCACTGGGAAAGGACACCGCAAGATTGAACCCAAAGCTAAGCACTTCTCCCATGGCAAGAACAACCAATCTAGTAGGCCAAACCAAACTGATAATTCGAAGAGACTTGCAAAGATAACAAATCATACATAAAAGAATTCAGAGAAGATTCAAATATTATTCATAGATATACTTGATCATAAACCCACAATTCATTGGTCTCAACAAACACACCGCAAAGAGAAGATTACATCGAATAGATCTCCACAAGAGAGGGGGAGAACATTGTATTGAGATCCAAAAAGAGAGAAGAAGCCATCTGGCTAATAACTATGGACCCGTAGGTCTGAAGTAAACTACTCACACTTCATCGGAGAGGCTTGGATGATGATGTAGAAGCCCTCCGTGATCGATTCCCCTTCCGGCGAAGCTCCGGAACAAGCCCCAAGATGGGATCTCGTGGATACAGAAAGTTGCGGCGGTGGAATTAGGTTGTTGGCTCCGTATCTGATCGTTTGGGGGTACGTAGGTATATATAGGAGGAATGAGTACGTCGGTGGAGCTTCGAGGGGCCCACGAGGCAGGGGGGGCGCCCTAGGGGGGGCGCCCCCACCCTCGTGACCACATCGTGGCTTTCTTGATGGGGGGGGGGGAGGGTCCAAGTCTCCCGGATCTTATCTGATGAGAAAATCACGTTTCCAAAGATTTTATTCCGTTTGGACTCCGTTTGATATTCTGTTTCTCCGAAACACTGAAATAGACAAAAAAACAGCAATTCTGGGCTGGGCCTCCGGTTAATAGGTTAGTCCCAAAAATAATATAAAAGTGGAAAATAAAGCCCAATATAGTCAAAAACAGTAGATAATATAGCATGGAGCAATCAAAAATTATAGATACGTTGGAGACGCATCAACGATGGCTTCGATTTCCCCCTCTTCGAGGGAAGTATCCCCGGCGGAATCGCTCCGTCGGAGAGCAAAAATGCTCCTGCCCAAGTTCCACCTCGAGACGACGATGCTCTATCCCGAAAGTCCCCCCTTTTTTTCCAGGGCAAATGGGCTTATATTCCAGAAGATGGGCACCGGAGGCTGGCCAGGGGCCCCACTACCCACCAGGGTGCATCAGGGGTAGGTGCGCCCCGGTGGTTGGTGCCTAGTGGGCACCTGGGTGGCCTCCTCTGGTATTTCTTTTCTCCAATAATTTTTTTATTCCAAAATAAATCTTTGTGAAGTTTTAGCTCGTTTGGAGATGTGCATAATAGGTATCTCTGACGTAGCTTTTTCAGGTCCAGAATTCCAACTGCCGGCAATATCCCTCTTCATGTAAACCTTACATATTAAGAGAGAAAAGGCATTACAATTGCTCCACAGAGTGTTATAATGATACAAAACACTCTAAATAACAATAGGAAAACATGATGCAAACACAGACGCATTAGAGGCGGCGGCCACGACATGTTTCACCTCCATGGAAATGCTCTCCCACATAGCTTCGCTACTTGTAGTCATGGCAGATACAGTGCAAGGGAGGAGGATGGGGAGGGGCTTGTGTTGTGGTGTGGAGTTAGCTGGGTGTGGCCACCTTTATATAGAGGATTCCGGTGAGGTGAGGCATCCGAGTGCATCAATGCGCAACGTCAGAGTGGGTTTCTCGTCCAACGAGCTTGCTTAATGGCGGCATACGGACGAACAACAACATTGAACAAGCGTGGTAGGTATCCATCCTGTCCCGTCTAGTCACGCGTCTCTGGCATTGAACAGGCGCGGACACCGGAGACGTGTCGCGGGAGGCGCGCCGCTTCAATGGCGGAGGCAGTGAGAGGTCGCGTCCGCCCTGTGCCGTCTTCAATGTTGAGCGACGCGCTTTATAGCGGCATGAACGCGGGCAGCTGGCGCCGGGCGGGAACACGCGTGGGCGAGGGAGGTTTTTTTTGGTGGGCCAAGACGATCAAAAGAGGGAGTAGGATCGGTCCGGACTCCCGCAAAGGCCCACACGTTTCTCTTTGGTTTGCAGGAGAAATCGCGTCCGGATCACCATGCGGACCGATACATGATCGCATTGGATGGCTTTCGCGGTCTAGACGGTTGCATGAGGTTTGTCGGTCCGCCTTGGAGATGCCCTAACAAGACACAATGGATGTAAAACTAAATTTGACCCGTCGTATACCTTTCTCGACCACAAATACCTAATGCCCTTTTCTATTCTTTTAACAAAACCCCGCGCATCGAACGCTCCAACCCTCGTGTGAACTCACATCTAGGGTTTCCATGTCTCCCGCCGATGATGTCGCCGGCCCCCCTCGTCCCCTATGGTTCTTGGACCATGGAGGTGCGGTGGATCCCGGCCTTTGCCTGTGGGAGGGCTTCGTTTTAGGTCATTTTCTGAATTTTGTTAGGGTTTGTGTCATGCTCAAGAAGACGAGGCGGTGACGGCTTCTTGAAGATGGAATGGGGTCCTTCCCGCCTAGCCCCTGTCCCGGTGATGTTTCAAGCATCGTCGAAAGGTGTGTGAAGGTTTGTCTTCGACTGATCTCATGGGATCCATTCGCGTTTGTCTTTGGTGGATCCGACTGGATCCTGCCTTCGTTCGTCTACGTGTGTGTCTGCAGGTTGAATCCTTCCGATCTAACCTTCTCTTTATCGGCGACGGTTGCGGTCCTGGTGTGCTGGTCCTATGGGCCTTAGCACCATGACTTTTCGACTGCCTACTACAACATTGTTTGCCCGACTCCGACGAGAGAGGGGCGATGATGGCGGCACACATTCGGCTTGCTCCGGTGCTTGTAGTCGCCGCTAGCTGGTCTACAGACCTGGATGCAAATTTTACTTCTAGTGTTCTTTGTACTACCTTCACAATTGGTGAATAGATCGAAAGTTTTCTTAAAAAAATATCTTTCGACCTTTTGACTAAGACATCTTACTATTGTATATTTTTTTAACCCCCGTTCAAAGTATCATCACCGCACTGATCATCGGAACCAATAATCTATCCTCGCATGTAAAATCGACAGTGACAACTATATTTTGCAAAAAACAATTAATAAAAGTAATAACACATATATAGGGACAAAGAAATTGACAACCCCTAGCAGGCCAGCATTGGATTTGGATCCAATCACAGACAGCCCTAGCGGCGGCGGTTGGTGTATTTGTTGAGGGCACAGGGGGCGTAGCATGCGATGTGACCACGGGGGCGCGATCGGTGCACACCCTCCCCCGTGAGGTCAAAAGCTCCAAAGGAGGGCGGTCCAATGGTGCACCGACACGTACGTCCCCTTTCCCCACCGGTCCACTGGACACGCCCCACGCCGCCCGGCCACCCCCGCGCCCGGCTCGCGCGGACTCCCGGTTTGACCGGGCCCACCCACGCGCGGTGTCGCCGCCCGGGCGCGACGCGTCGGCCCGCGATTGGACGGCTGCCCCCGTAGCCAGGCGAGCTTCTCGAGGGGCCGCACCCATCGCCCTCCTATTTTTCTATCCCCCA
>NC_041386.1:579427739-579482586 GCF_002162155.2 Triticum dicoccoides | reverse complement strand
AGCCGAAGCCCGTGAGAAAAGCGAAGCGCGAGAGGAAAGGTACTCCCCTCCCTCCCTCCCTTTCCCCTCTCTTCCCCTCCCCCATCCTTCGCTGTGGGTGCGAGCCACCGATTGATTGTTGATTCTGGTCGCGGGGATCCGAGGTGGAGCGATTCCGCTCGTTCTGTGACGGATCCATTTCCCGTTTCCGTTTTTGCGTCTGATTCGTGCGCGTCAGGCTAGATTCCGGCCTGGATCGTGCCAGATCTGGTGTTGGATTGTTGGATCGGTTAGGGTTCGAGATCCGATCTGACGCGCAAGTTAGGGTTTCCGAGAGCAGCGCTTTTCCTGCCGGATGTACGGCTTGTTGAGCGTGTTTCCCCTCTATTTGGAGTGGGTTTAGTGGGGATCGACGGGGGATTTCGGCAAGGATCCCAGATCTGCCCAGAAGCATGAAAATGCGCACCGTGCTGATGTTCGTTGTATTACTAGTTCTGTAGATCCAGCGCGCATCTCGGTAGATGGGGTGCGAATCTCCTCTAGTGAGGTCTAGATCTAGTCGCCTTCCTAAGAGAAGGAAGCAGGTTTTTATTTGCTTGTGCCGATCTAATTTCAGCTTTTGAGTTCTGTTTGCTTGTTATTCCGTGAAAATATTGTTTTCTCAACCTGAAGCTCGGTGGTGTTAGGTTAGATTTGTCCAATAGAATATCAGAAAAGTCGAAGGATGGCTCCTTTTGAGGATGCCGTAGGATATTTAGATGCATGCACTCCCCAAAAGTGATTCCTTGCCCGGGTTGTAAAAGTTTGGCTAGCTCTCTTAACTATACTGTATCATATGAAAACTGCTTACACCACTTGCGAATCTGGCAAAGGAGGGTGATTTGTAGCAATTGCATATTGACTTCGTTTGGTTCATTTTCTTCAGATTCTGGAATTAGTTTGCTTGTTGATCCCATATGCACTGCTTTTTGTAGCACGGTACATATATGGGCAAGTGGTAACAGTGACAATTTGTATTTGCAGGCACTGAACTAGTTTGCAACAAAGAAGAGGGAAAATGTCTACCGCTGAGGCAACCCGTGAGGAGAATGTGTACATGGCCAAGCTTGCCGAGCAGGCTGAGCGTTACGAAGAAATGGTCGAGTTCATGGAGAAGGTGGCAAAGACCGCTGATGTTGGTGAGCTCACTGTTGAGGAGCGCAACCTGCTCTCTGTTGCTTACAAGAATGTGATTGGTGCCCGGAGGGCTTCCTGGAGGATCATCTCCTCCATTGAGCAGAAGGAGGAGAGCCGTGGGAACGAGGCCTATGTTGCTTCAATCAAGGAGTACCGTACCAGGATTGAAACTGAGCTCAGCAAGATCTGTGATGGCATCCTCAAGCTTCTGGACTCCCACCTTGTCCCCTCTGCCACTGCAGCAGAGTCCAAGGTGTTCTATCTGAAAATGAAGGGTGACTACCACAGGTATTTACTTTCTGCATACAGAGAATTATGCCAGTCCATAGTTGTTGGATGCTTGGATGTACACCAATTTACTTTCTACTCCCTCATTGTGAATCCATAGGTACCTTGCGGAGTTCAAGGCGGGCGCTGAGAGGAAAGAAGCAGCTGAGAACACTCTTGTAGCATACAAGTCAGCCCAGGTTAAGCTTTCATGGACTGTTTGCTAATTTGAAACATACAGTATCATGTACCAGTTTGCTTTATCATCATCTTTCTCTTACAAAGTTGAATACATGTTCTGTCATTCCTGGTTGGGATATACTGTGCAGGCTATTCTTTTGATTGTGTATATTGTTTCATTGAGTGTGCATGCTGACATTAATTTACTTATTATTATGTAGGACATCGCGCTTGCTGACTTGCCTACCACCCACCCGATAAGGCTTGGACTTGCACTCAACTTCTCAGTGTTCTACTATGAGATCCTGAACTCTCCAGACCGTGCTTGCAACCTTGCCAAGCAGGTTAGTCTTCTGTTTTATACATCACATCTTTTGTTGAAGAGTTCTTCTGTGTGGAGCCCTGCTTGTTAATTCTTTTATTTGATGGGAGCTACACCTGCGTCCCATTTGTCATGGAAGCTATATACAGTACAATTCTGATCTCTGGTGAAATTGTTGTTTCAGCATTTCTTATGCTTTACTTTATGGTACTATATCAGTTTAAAGTTTTTTATGAATGATGAACAACAATCCTTGTTAACTATGCCAACCAGTTGAAACGATTCATGCTATTGAAAGTATAGTTTGAACCATTACTTGACATTGAGGAAAAAGGGTCTCAGTCTACATCTGTCATATATCTAGAATGCGATTAATTCTGGAATGTTTACTTGTTGGTAGGCATTTGATGAAGCTATTGCTGAGCTGGACTCCCTCGGCGAGGAATCCTACAAGGACAGCACCTTGATCATGCAACTTCTTCGTGACAACTTGACTCTCTGGACCTCCGATAATGCAGTATGTCTCCCCATCGAAACTTCTACCTGTATTGGCTTGTCATGGGTGGTGTTGAAAACCTTGTTACTCATAGTCGTGCTAAACTTTTCCAGGAGGAGGGTGGTGATGAGATCAAGGAAGCCGCCTCAAAGCCTGAGGGAGAGGGGCACTGATTGGCCCTCGAGCGTGCCCAAGTTTATTTCTGAGTCCATTTACGCAGCTACCTGTATCATTCGGATCATAAGATGTACTAGGGTCGGTTGCACTATGTGAATCATAAGATGTGGTAGGATGGTGCTGTGCGAAGCGTGTCGAGCTGAAGTACCTAGTGGACTACAGTCATGAGGACGGTCATGTGGACATCGTCGCTTCTTAGTTCATTAGCAGATTTCAAACTATTTCCTGTATTGCAGCACATTATTAGTATTGCTGTATTAGCAATTTTCATGGCTTGTTGATGATTGATCATACTTGGCGTGAAGCACCCCCAAAGCTTGCCTTTCTTATGAGGCAACAACTGAGTTTTTCTTGTCTACTTCCCTCTCAAAATAATTGACTTCTAGGATTCTTCTAAGTCAAAAAGTTTGATCATTTTGATATGAAATTAAATCAGCATCATTTTATTCCCTTAGTTCAATTATGAAATATATGTTTGATATCCTCTCGTGTTTTTACTTTTGGCATATAAATCCCCTTTATGTTTCTACTGTTACACAACTCAACTTTGTTTCAATTTAGTGGCTCAAATTTAAAATGCAAAATTCAATAAAAGATAGTATTTTGGAACATTAAGGAAACATATTTCCCCTTGTGACACAAATGCCAGGCCAAGCGCAATAGGCACACTCTTGCCAGATGAAATGTGCGCTACCCCGAACCCGTGGGAGAATCCGTGTGATTCTGGGAAGCCAATATCACGGTCCTTCTAATTTCCCAAAAGTGATTCTTCTGTCATCTATCCCATTTGGATCATACCTTCATCTCTCGCGTCTACTTCATCTCCTTGAATGAACCATACGCACCATAAAGTCAGCCTGTTTCTTGAACGGGATTACTTCATGTACTATGCTTTGTGTCCTATTTACATACAATGGTCAGATGGATGGTTGTAGGCCCAAGATGCTAACATGGACGAAAAGTGAAAATGGAGGACGGGGCCATTGATGGACTTTACAAAAAAACACATTTCCAAATTGCAAAAAAAAATATAAAAAAATCTACATACACAAATACATATATAACACGTTCATGAAAAGTTTCATAACAATATACTTTCATACGCCGCGTAGACAAAAAAATACATACACGGAAATGGGCCACCATTTTCTTTTTGTTGTTGGGCTGATTTTTTTGTGCGGCTTGCAAATCATAATATTTTGATCAAAATTTTACAGGCCCACCACAAATATGTTTAAGTTTTCATTTTTTTAAACTTAGAAATATCATTTTTGAATCATTTTAAATAAAGTCCTCCAATGCCCCGTCCGCACAAACTTCGCACTCCTAACATGGATGGTTAATATTGTGTGTTAGTACAAATATCGTACCAATTTTATTACATGTGTAGCGGTGCTCTTTCTTCAATGTCAATTCCACATTGTCTCTGCCAACTCATCCCTCGACAAAATCATCTCAAACTTTTCTCTCTAGGCATAAAACTTTGCTCCCTACCAAAGCCTCTCCTACTCTTTCTTCGTCCTACGAGCCTCTATGAAGTTAGTACGACTTTCTAGATCTCCCATCCTCCTCCCCCCCATCTACTTCATCCTTGCTCTTTGAGATTTGACATTGGTCTTTTAGGCGGAGGGTCACCATTCCTGGTTTGTCACTTTTTATTGCTCTTAGGAAATGCACAATAGTGATGGAGTGTAGAGAACTTTCGTTCGGACTTAGGCACTGTAGTAAATGTCATGTGGCATCGAACAATTCAGGATGAGAGATATGTCTTATCTTCTTATAAGAGATCAACTCTTAGCTATGAGAAGTCAAGTTTTTATTTTCTCTTCATTTCTTTCTTTCCCACATGATACCGCTAAGATAGTTTTAGTGTAAACGCCCTAAGCAAGCCCATTAATTTTTTCTTATTTTCTCCCACTTTCCATTAGTACAACCAACCGATGCAGATTCATGTTTTGCTATTGCGTGTTCCCAAGTTTGTAGTTGCTTTTGCACTACCTTTTATTTGTTCTTCATTCCACGGCTCGGGCCAGAACTCAAAATTGCTTAGGAGCATAAATAGAGATGTGTTGCTAATGATTTCTCCATTGCCATATCGATTATATTCAATGTCTAATTTATGGTTCCAAAGTATGGCATTTTAGACCTAGAGGAAATGTTGACCAATCGCTAGCCTCTTCTTTCCCCTCTCACAAAGCGAATGGGGCATAGTCTTCCTCCCCTCGATCTCTGTTAGTGAGATCGTGGATTCGCCTCACCTCTATTTGCCGGTTCGACGACCCGGGGTGGGGAGGGAATCTTGGTGCCTTGGCTATGGTTAGTATATATGGTTTTAGTCCTAACAAGAGTGACACTTGACGGATGTCGATGCCTCATCTCCGAGTCAGTCTTTTGAGCTCCAACCCTCCACGAGTTCATCCGTCAGGACAGATTATGCAGAGCTCTGGCATAGGTTCCTGCCGGCCCCACGGGGCGGCTAGGTTGGGGTTTATTGCCGTGTGTGCGCGACGGTGATATTTGGTGTCATGTTCTTCAGACCAATTCGAAGGTTTAATGATGACGACTTCGACTTTAGGGCGCCAATCCTTACAGTCACATGCACACAGAAGTCTCGACACGTCAACGCTTATTCTGTGGTTCAGAGGCCTCAATACATTTTTATTTTTTTGATGTGCTTTGTACCTCATGATTTTTTCGTAAATAAAACCCTAGATGGAATGCTTACCGTGTCTTTTAAAATACTTCTAACTAGAAAGGCTCTCGCAACCTGCCAGGTGCAAGGCTTCCTCTCGTTTTCTTCCCCTAACCCTAGGCGGATAGGGCAAACTCTCCTCTTCAAGCTTCGCCAGAGAGCCTGTGGATTTGCCTCCCCTCTACCCGCCGCTCCGGCGGCCGGTGGAGGGAAGAGGAAGTCCTGTGCCTTCGCCTCGATTATTTAGGTTAGGTTTTTTTTAATCCTCGCAGGTGCGGCGCTTGAACGGGCGGCGGCACTTCTTCTTTGAGTTTGTCTTTCGTGTTCCGATCCTCCTCGAGTTCGTTCGTCTGGACGTAGCCGATGAAGCCCCGACATAGACTCCTAACATCTCCTTGGAACGACGATGTTAGGGTTTCTCGTCATGTAGCGAGACTAGCTATCAGATGCTTCAGATATATGCAAGGGTTCAACAAAGATGACCGCGGCTTCGGGGTCCTGGTCCTTAGGGCACGTGCATGAAGACTTTCCAACTGTAATCGACAAGGTCAAGCTGGCTCAGATAGGGGAACGACGAGAGCTACGCGTCGGCGGCTCATTCTATTGGCAATAGTGGCCGTTTGATGATCTTGGAATCTCAATATAATTTTATTATATTTGAGATACTTTGTACTTCCACTGAATTTTTATAATAGATCTGATCACTTTCACGGGAAAAAAACTTGTAGAAAAATAATATCATTGTCACAGACGTCACTCGAACGTTTGCTCCCACGCGGCTTGCAGACGGAAGAGGAGAGCGAGCAGACGCACCCATCGCCGCAACAAAGCCAACAACTTACGTACTGAAGAAAAGAAAACCACTTGTAAAGCAGATCACATATACTCACCGCACCGCACCGCGCGTCGTCGCCGCGCCGCCCCGCCCCACCCCACCGGATCCCGCCAGATCCAGGCGCCCAGATCCCGGAGCGCCCGACTGGTCCGATGGACCCCTCGCCGGCCCAGGCGGCCGCGGCGGAGCGCGACCGCTCGCCGCCGCCGCCCCCTCCCCCGCCCCCGTCCTCCTCCGCGTCGCCTCTCGCCGTCGTCTGCAGCTTCTGGAAAGGTCCGCGTCGATCCCCACCTTCGCTTCGTTTGGTTCGAACTGGTGTGCCCGGAAGGACGGTTGGTTTGAATTGCCGCGGAGCATCGCGATTCCCAGTTGCGCGCACCTGTACTGGCTCGTAGGTGCAGAATCTGTGGGGTTTTGCACTAATCGCGGCTGGAGAGATCTTAATTGCCTTGAGATGCTTACATTTTCCACCTGCATGCAAATCTGTTACTAGCATTTTTTTGCTTGCCACTTCCTCAATTGGCTCCAACTGTATGATATGCTCGTGACAGGGAGACCAAGTAGCTTCAGTAGAGAATGCCTGAGTCTTCGTCTCAAACTTAAATTCGCTATTTCTATGAAGCTTGGCAAGCTTTTGTTGTCCTAGTTTAGTTTCTGCACTGATCGAAAAAAGCAAATAATAGATATCACTTGTTTTTGTGCATAGGCCATGTATAGCCACTCTACATCATTCGAACAATGAGTTAGTGATTGATCACGGACGTCATGAACTTTTATTGTCTCCTTGAATTATTTGCATCCATACCAAGTAGGGAGAGTAGCTGTGAGTTGTCATGCCACGTGATCGATACCGTGGTTCCCATGTGGGGGTTTGGAAAGCTACAACGCCTAAATAGCTTCCAAGTGTGAATGCTCATGTGCTGTAGATAACATATTGATTTATTTAGTTATTGTATGTGGAATGTAGGTTGATGCCTTCGCCATGTAAAATTTTATGCTATCCATGGTGGAGAATCTGACTGTTGTCTCTTGTACAATTTAGACTTCGATTTGGAGAAAGAAAGAAGTGGGTTGGATGAGCAGGGTTTAAAGATTGCGGAGAATCAAGAGACGAGCCAGAAGAACCGACGTAGACTTGCTGAGAATACTCGGGACTTCAAGAAGGCATCTCCAGATGACAAGCTTAGTTTGTTCAACTCATTGCTTAAGAGTTACCAGGAGGAAGTTGACAATCTCACAAAGAGAGCAAAGTTTGGAGAAAATGCATTTCTCAACATCTATCAGAAGCTCTATGAAGCCCCCGATCCATATCCAGCTCTTGCTTCTATGTCTGTATGTCTTTCAAACTTACTCTCTACCGTAGCTTCTCTAATTCGGCATTGTTTGTTGTATTCATAGAGGAAACTGCCTTCATGGCTGTCCCGACTTCTCTAAATTGCCACCAATACTTAATATCTTGCCTTGTTGCAATAATTACTTGCCATCTTATTGGTATTCAGTATTGACACCTACTGATATCTGATAATAACAGATAATTATTTGTATGATTCTATCGTCACTCTCCGAACATAGAACTTTTGCTATAATATGTGTCAACTTGCACTAAATTAAACTATAGGTGGGAAGCTGTTAATCTGCAAATATAGATGCGAGTTAGTTTGTTCCAACTTAAAAGTAGCGGTCACGTGTTAACACTAGTGCATATCAGAGTTAGCAACTTTGGAAAAAAACATGATATGGCACTGCAGTTTCCTCCAACAAAAGTCTGATGTGTTCAGTTTTGTTTATTCCTTTGCTTGAATGTCAATAACTAGCATCTTCTTCGAATATAATAAATGACATTCAGTCAGATTTCACTAAAGTTTGTTGCTAATGATCTCAATTCATTCAGGATCAAGACCAGAAACTATCTGAACTGGAGACTGAAAACCGGAAGATGAAACTTGAGCTTGAAGAATACCGGGCAGAATCTGCGCACCTAAAGAACCAACAGGCGACGATTAGGCGACTTGAGGAGCGAAACCGCCAACTAGAACAACAGGTCTGTTCCAAGGTCACTTGGTTTCCCGCTCTGTTTTTTAAACTAGTTAGTTTTCCTTCTGGTTTTGATGTTCTGCACGAATGGTGTCAGTTTCACAGTCGAATAATGTTAGTTCCTTCACACTGGTGCTTTATGAAATTATCCAATTGACTTCCTGTATCCATACAATGGTATTCTTAATTTTCATTTTCATACTTGAATGGCCGTATTGTTCTTGTTTGCAAAGTTTCAGAAGGCTCATACTTTTCATGATAGAAAACTTAAGCCCTTCTTTTTACATTGATGCATGAATTCCAAATTTCACCTGAACTAAAAACAATTGTACCATGGTCTGTCTGCGAATATACTGGCCCACTAGCCACTGATACTGCTTTTTAGACATAACACCATTAGTCAAAATATTTTGTAAATATCTAAGTGGCATTGCACTCACAGCTGAAATATATACATTCCTTCCAGTTTATGAAGTTTGTGTATAGCGAGCAACTACTTTGATGAAAAAACATCGCTGATTTCTTGTTCCACATAGTTTTAACACACTTCCTGTTTCTTGAATCATATCTGTTTTACCTTCTAATGATTTATTTTATTTTTGTGATTTTAGATGGAAGAAAAAGTTAGAGAGATGGTTGAAATGAAACAGCGAAGCTTGGCAGAAGATAGTCAGAAAACTCTCGAAGCCCTGAAAGATAGGTATGATAAATAATTGCAACGAAGAAAATAATTGCTTAACGATTATCACAATTTAAATTTAAGCTTCTTGATTTCGAGAATTTGCCACATCATATATGATGATGCATGCGCTGATTTGAATTTTTGATTGCCATGATTGTAGGGAACGGGCGTTGCAGGACCAACTAAGGCAAGCTACAGAAAGTGTCAAGAATATGCAGAAGTTACATGAATCGGCACAAAGCCAATTGTTTGAGCTTCGTACTCAATCAGGTTTTCTTCCTTTCTTTAGTTGTGTTACCTTGACGATCGCTATGCTTAATGGTTCAATAATTATGGAAGTTCTAATGAAGTTTTATATTTTGTTCAGAGGAGGACCGGACAGCAAAGGAAGCTGAAGTGAGCCTTCTGATGGATGAAGTTGAACGCGCTCAATCACGATTAGTTAGCCTTGAGAGAGAAAAGGTAATGTTGCATGTTGCTGTTTTGGCTTTAGGAAAATCCCTTGCATTCATATGGTTGCAATTCTCCCACTATGGCAATCGAGATCTGTGCCTTGAGATCTATGCACATTCTCTCATACTACTGCACGAAAGTTATGGTGATAGACTATTATCAAATAATCCTCAGTCGGTGAATACATTGAATTGATGACTGACATGTCATGTGTTGACCAAAATGTGCACATCTATTATTGGCTTCCCTAACATACGATTTTATTCTTATGTTCACTGCAGGGGGATTTACGGTCTCAGTTGCAGACAACAAATGAAGACACAAGTAATAATAGGTAATTTTGTTTGCATTTTTCCTGTGTATGAATGAATATGCAAGTGTGTATTTGCATAATTTTTATCATTCATAATGCTGTTGATACAGTGACTTTCAGCAGTATTGCTATTATTTTAGCTGGGCCTTTATGATTATCTAGAACTTAATACTAACTTATTATCTGAATTATGTAATTATGCAGTGATTACGTGGACCCAAGTGATATACTTGAGAGTTCTTTGAATGCCAAGGAGAAGATTATATCAGAGTTGAATGCAGAACTGCGTAACATTGAAAGTACTTTATCAAGTGAGAAAGAAATGCATGTGAATGAAGTAAAGAAGTTGACTGCTTTACTCAGTGAGAAGGTACCCAGTCATTAAAATTGCTATGTCAAAATTCAGTTGTCAGTAACCAACTCACTACTCTTAATGTTGGCTACTGGGTGCCAAGCTATAAGTGAGGGACTCAACCATTCTCTTATTCAGAGAGTCCCCCTGTTTATTCTTTTCCATCATCTGAAGGGCACAGTAGTCTTCTTATGTGTATCATCAACCTGTCTATTTACTTACAATCCATATTCCAAATATTGTTCAATATATTAATTTCTTTGCTTTTATCACTATCAACATTCTGTGATAGGTGAGTTTCGTAGACATGGCTACAGCCACTAGGTTTGCATCTGAACCTGAAAAAAGCACACAGAGTGAATAGTTCTAATGAAGATAATAATAAGTTACTTTTTCTACTATACGTGTGAGCCATTTCCCAGTCACGAGTCGATCCACCATATATACGCTCTTGGAATGATTTGTATCTATGCACCCATGGTCCACTTATTTGTTGTTTTGCTAATTACTTTCTCTTTGTAGGAAACTGCGATAACGGAGTTGAAGAAAGAACTTCAAGAAAGACCTACGACTAGACTAGTTGATGATCTCAAGAAAAAGGTTCAGATTTTGCAGGTTGGAACAAAACAAGCTCTATGGATAAACATGTTTTTGTTAAACCATCTACTTTAGTTCGGACATTTGACGACGTACTGTCCATTATCAACTGGATCTGAACTTGAACTCATTGCTTCTTTATCCTTTAGTGAAGTTTCAAATACACATGATACATGAGATCAGATTTTCAGTGTTGCATCTTATACTAAATTTGCCCACATCATTTTGTTGGTGATCACAGAGATATGCTTGAGATACATTTTGTTATTCCTCCATATTACCCTCACTATCTTTGATTTTCTGTCCCCATGCTTGCTGAAATTCCTTTTTTTTTCCAATAGGCTGTTGGGTACAACTCAATTGAAGCTGAAGACTGGGAGCTAGCAACTAATGGTGAAGAAATGAGCAAACTGGAAGCTTTGCTTCTTGATAAGAACCGCAAAATGGAGCATGAACTTACACAGTTGAAGGTTGGTACCTACTCCCTCCGTCCCATAATGTAAGACGTTTTTTGACACTAGTGTAGTGCCAAAAAACGTCTTACATTGTGGGACGGAGGGAGTAGTTTATATGCTGGAAAATGGTTTGGCCCTTTGGAGGACAATCAGTATTTGTCATGTATACATACTTGTTATCTTCTCTGCTGTAACTGTCTTGTAAGTTTTTCTTTTTGCATCTCTTAAAGGTTAAAATATCAGAGAAGTCAAGTCTTCTTGAGGAAGCCGAGAGAAAGATCGCTGAACTAACTTCAAAGGTTGAAGAGCAGCAAAAATTGATTCTGAAACTTGAGGATGACATATTAAAGGTTGCTCTCCTTACCCTTGTGATATTTCACATATTGCCAGTAGATCCTATTGTCCTTTGAATTTGAATATATAATCCTTACGAGCATGTCTTCTGCATATACAGTTACCTTATTTAGTGCTACAGTCTGAATAGTGATATTATGTTATTACAATAAACTACACAATCCTGGATTTCGATGCTTAAGAAACCAAAGAATTTGTTATGCCTTTTGTTTTTTGAAGCACATGTGTAGCTGATATGTTTATTAACTTTGTTACAGGGCTGCAGTTCAACTGATAGGAGGAGTTCTCTTTTGAATGATTGGGATCTTCAAGAAATAGGCTCAAATGAAGTATCGGAGGTAAAATTCTACTTTGGCTTCACTTATGGCGAACCATGTCGCTTTAATTCTGCATTACTCTTAGAAGCTGCATAGTTCAGCCGTGGACAATAAATGCACGGGAAACACAGTTCAGATGATCAACTTTAAGTCCTCATAGACATCATCTTAAAGCGAGTATAAAGATCTGCAATTGTCATAAATGTTACCGTTACAACTGTTAATACACAACACTGAAACATTGAAGAGTTAGTGAATTACCAAACACTTGTCTTTTTTGCACCATGATTTTCACAAATCATAACTGGTTTCAAATCAACAACTGTTACATTCGGTTGATGAATTTACTGTCTAATTCTGAATTCTATGTTACTACGTGGCCCACTAGTCAGCAAGTGGTCTGTGTTAACCATTTCTTTGTAGAACAGTTGTTCTCCTCGAAACAAAATAACTCTTAATATAAGCAATCTTTCTTATATGTTTTAATATTTAGCGCCTCAGTTTCCCAGAAAAAAACTCTTGATACACTGATTTTACAAACATGCGTGTGATTTTAATATTTAGCAGTATATGCAGTTGTTATCAACAGTATCCACAGTTCTAGATGTTAAGGCAAACACCAAATGTGCCTAAGAATCATTTCAATACTCACTTTTTTGTAACAGTGCATTTGATTTTGAGTTATCTAATCAGATGGTCACTACATCCATGTGTAGCTTCACTTGTTTCTTTTCATTTATTTACAGGGTACTGATCCAAGGAATTCATCACCAGACCAAGATCAAAGTTCCATGCTCAAGGTCATCTGCAATCAGAGGGACCGTTTCCGTACACGATTACGTGAAACCGAAGAGGTATATATTATAGGCTTCTATTTTCGTCAAGGTTTGGTAATGATATAAGAGGGTCATTTTCCTTGGTATTCTTGAAAGTTGTGGTTCTGTTAGGCTTTTCTTGGATTTTTTTTATCCCATGACGCCCTCTTTGCGTCATGAAATATGAAAATGCATCACCACTGAGGCACTGACCATGTATTGTCATTTTTACATATCCCAGGAACTGAGGAGATTAAAAGAGAAGTATGAAATGCTAGCTGTAGAATTGGAAAAAACAAAAGCTGATAATGTTCAATTGTACGGAAAGATTCGATACGTCCAGGACTACAGTCATGAGAAGATTGTTTCTAGAGGACCAAAGAAGGTATAGCATAAATCCTTATGATGGACTTTACATACTTCACATTGTCTAGCATTTGACCTTTGTTATGTTGCGCCTTGCAGTACGCAGAAGATATTGAAAGTGGTTCTTCAGATGTTGAAACAAAGTACAAGAAAATGTACGAGGATGACATAAATCCTTTTGCAGCTTTCTCGAGGAAGGTAGATATATTTGAACATATCATCAGCAACACATGTTATCTCTGGTAGTGTACACAGCTCAATTATGTTCCTTTTTTGCCATATCCAGGAAAAGGATCAAAGATACAAGGAACTTGGTATAAGAGATAAGATCACTCTCAGTAGTGGCCGTTTTCTCCTCGGTAACAAGTATGATACTATCATTTTTTGTGGGGTGTGCAGTTCAGGTTTTCCTTTTCTTTGTATTTGTTGTATCACCTATCTTTGATGATAACTTTTAAATTGTTGTAGAAACAGCAGAGCTATACATGCCAAGTTTTTTATTTGACCATTCCTAATGTCGTATGTCTTTTTTGGATTAAATAAGTACAACACCGATGACTCAGGTGTGCATGGATCTGCCACTGAGATGTACTCCCTCCGTAATGAAATATAAGAGCGTTTAGATAGTGCTCTTATATTTCTTTACAGAGGGAGTAGTTAATTTGGTTCCAACTTCTTAAATTATACCCTTCGTCTGAATCTTTATTTAGATTTTATATTTGGTCATTGTGCTCATGTCTAAACTTTTAAACTGGCCACCATTGATTAATCCTAGCCCTTCATGGATAAGAATGCACAAGTGATTGTCATTTTGTATTACATGATGCCTGAGTTTCTTTATTGTATGATTTTATCCATGAAGCGGACTGAAAATAAATATATCAAGTGTTTTGTTTGTATTCACATATTTGCCTGGACTTTTATATTCTCCTACACTAATGAATTGCTTGAATTTCTGTATTTGACCAATGAAGCGGACTGAAACAAGAAATTAATGTAGCATGTGTTCTGTTTGTATTCACAGATTTGCCCGGACATTTATATTCTTCTACACTATTGGATTGCATCTCCTTGTGTTCACACTGCTGTACAGAATGTCAGCTTTGAGCTATCTGAGGTAAGCATGCATCGCATCGTCAATTTGAATTTGATGTCTTGAGCATGAGCTTGGCTAACTTGAAAACATTTGTGCAGCATAACACCTGCACATGATGAGATCATCCTCGACGCTGGCAATCAGACACTATCGCATATGCCCTGAGCCAAGTTTGATGTAACAGTATTATCACTTGATCAGTACTGAAAACGAAGCGTTCCCGGGGTTTTGGTCTCGAGAATCTCTGCATAGGATTATGACTGAAGTTTTTAGTTTACTATGCCCTTTAGGTGCCTTGATATGTTCTCTCCTGTAGATAAATTTCCAGTAAAGCGGGTAAGGACCAAGGGACGAGGTGGCGGATGAGGTGTGGTGCTAGAGTCATTCTGTAAACTGTTGTATTACCCAATTGCCCTTTTGATGACAAATGAAAGCACATATGTACAAACACAATGCCATCCAAAGTATGTTTCAGAATATATGGTCGGGAGTTTGTGGCGAGGACAGTTGTACAGAATTCTAGAAATAAAAAGGATTGAGTGAGCAACATTGGAGTTTCTTTACGTTAATTTAGCAGGGGCAGTCTTGAGCAGATATTCGGCAAAAGCAAGTTATCTGGAGTCCCTTGTATGTAAAAGATGAAGTTTGCAAGGTGAAGCATTCAAAAGTTGAATTCTCGCAATTGAAAGATTTTTCCTGAAAAAGGAGATGACTACTTTGCAACCGAGAATTGAAAAGGAAGAAGAGAAACCACCGGAGGCGACGTTCCTGTCGACAGAGGCGCATGTGAGTACTCCCTTTGTAAAGAAATATAAGAGCGTTTAGATTGCTAAAGTAGTGATCTAAATGCTTTTATATTTATTTAGGGAGGGAGTACTTCATTAATCTTAAAACTCGTTGGATCGCCGGCTTAATCTTTTGAAGGTGCTCATAGGAATAGAGTATGCGTACGTGTGTTCATACTTTATCAATTTTATTAAAACCCGCTGGCTTAATTTTTTGAATGTGCTCATGGAGATAGAGTATGCGTACGTGTGTTCATAAGAATGAGCGTATGCATTTGTTTGTGTACTGTATTTCTAAAAGATTGTTTGTGTACTGTATTTCTAAAAGAACCGGGAGGCAGGGAGAGAAGGCGTGCAAGAGTTAAACTCGGCGAGCTTTATCCATTTATTTTTTTTAAACTTGGTGAGCTTTATCTGAAGAGCGATCCAGCCGGATTACCTGTCGAGACCCACCCGCACGCACAGTAAACCCGCTTGTCTTCAACCACGATCAGTCGCTGTAGGCTGGCACGCCCACGGATTGTCCCCAACCACCGTGCATATCCACTGCAACCCGCAACCTCTCCCGAGCTACAAAAAATTCACACCGTTTTGCCGACCCTCCGGCACGCGCAAGTGACACCAACAGCGACGGCGCCGGGAACCTGTGGACCGGCGAGGAGCCGAGGGGCAGCCCACACACAGGCTCGCGCGCAGCTAGGAGCCAGAGCGGGGAGGCAGACCGGGCTGCACTAGGGTCACTGTCTGCGGTCAATTCACGGCGGCGCGTAGCGCAGCGCCGAATCGACAGGCGGCCGCAGGTTGGCTCCGGGAGGGACCTGGTAGCTGGCTACTACGGGCCATGCACGGTCGTGGTCTCCGATGCCTACGCGCCACAAGGGAGCACGCGGGGCGGGCCGGGCCACGTCGAGCCCCGGGCGCCGTCGCCGTCCGCCGTGGTCTGGCGCCGCTATCCGCCGAGTCGCCGGAGGGCGAGACGCTGGAAATATGTACGGGGTGGTAAGCCGGAGTGGCCGCGTCGGGTCGACACGTCGGTCCTTGCATAACATGTGTATCCCTGTGGTAGGTGTGTTTCACTGTAGTTGTGGTGTGCTACCATCGCTGTCCTGTGAGCATCACCGATAACCAATTCGGCTAAGGTACAGTACTTGTTAGGATTACATGTTGTAAAGCCGTGGAAAGGATTATACACGTAGAGAATCGGTGTACAAATATTTTTGTTGATTTTTTTTGATAAAAAAGGCGTAACTACTGCAAGCCATGCAAAAGATAATATGTAAAATGCATTATTTCATAATAAATGTAAAAAGTGACCATTAGCAAGTCGTGCAAAAATTGTAAAATGAATTATATTTCATACTAAACCTCTTACACATTTATGCAACTTATCGTGCAGCAAATTTACCCTTGGAGACATTTCTATCCATCTTTTTCTTGTAATTTTCTTAGCACTTTTTTGATTTTTTTCCCATAGCATTTAAAGATGGTTTCCGCAGTATGTTATTCAAGTTTTTTCTGCGGGCATGTTATTCTAGTGTTTGCTAACCACATGTTCCATGCGGTTATGTTATTCAAGTGTATGCTTCATACTAGTACAATTATTAGGTGCCATGCCGTAACATCAATGTATTGCTTATGCATATCATTTCATTAGGGCATCTTCAATCAATTACATATTAATTCACATCATTTACTTAAAACATAAAAGAACAACCAACAACATAAAAGGAGAAAGAGCAACCAGCTAAGGCAACGCTATACCAATTTCCTCCTAACAAACTTTTGTCATACGCAGAATTTCATATGGCATACTACAATATGCCTCATACCTCGCGGATGAGAGGCGACCTACGCGCCGACTTATTCTTCCATTGTATCTTAGCTTGTCTGCGAAATGGTGATGTGTGAACCTCACAACTTTCCATGTTAGCGGGAAAATTCTCTTTTGCTAGTGGACAAGGGAGGAAAATATTGCATGCTTTCTTAGATGAAACAAAACTTGTGGGGCAATTGACAATATCTCTCTCTCTCTCTCTCTTATGTGTGTGTGTGTGTGTGATAAATATTTTATTTCTGCACACATATTTACTTGTTTTGGAAGTAAGGGCGTGAAGAAGCCACCCATAGTTTCACATTGGCGCTGGCGAGGCTAGAATTACAAAGGAAAAGACATACTACCTACTTTTAGGTGTTGTATGCCATGCCATAACATTGGTGTATTGCTTACGTGTATCATATGCCAAGACATCTCCAATTAATCATATATAAAATTGTATCTTGGAGCTTTCACATCATTTTCGTCAAACAAAATGAATTATCAGCTCAAAGGGAGAAAGAACGGCCAATGATGTACCAATTTCCTTCTAACGTCATACGCAAAATCCCATATATCATACTACCAATATGCCTGAAATGTCATGTTGAGAGGGAACCTCCGCACCAACGCATTCTTCTATCGTATCCTAGTTCGTCTGCTTAATGGTGATGTGCAAAACTCCTAGATTTCTACGTCAGTAAGAAAATTCCCTATTGTTGTTAGACAATGACGAAAATATTGCACACTTTCTTAGGTGAAGGAGAACTTGTGGTGCAGTTGACAATCTCTTCCCCATCTCACTTGGAGATAAATTCTTTTGGCACACACACTAAGTTGTTATGAAAGTGAGGGCGTGAAGGGCCCACCCACAACCTCACTTGGCACCACGTGTCACTCAATGTATGGAGCTGGTGGAGCCAAAATTATTGAGATAATGACATACACATGTGTTGGAAATATCCCTTAGAGGTAGTCATATAGATGATTATATTTCATTGTGTCCATGAATTGTTGAATTTTACTTGAATAATATCATTTGTGTTGATTGATAAGTATGTGAATTGTTTGTAAAACTATGTGCTTTAATGATTATTCCAAACTAGTCCCTAGTTAGAGTTCACACCTGGACACATAAGAATACTAGACTAGCACGTGAATTGGTTGATGACCACGTTTCATAGGTCATTGAAATGAAGATGTAGAACCAATAGTGTGAACACATACTATGAACATGGGGTTGGACAAACCCAACTTGGCACATAGTGGGAATGCTTTTAGTTGTCTATTTACAATGTATATGCTACATCCCTAGATGTGAGACTATCACATGTACTTTTGATGTGTAGTGACTTAGGGGTTACCAAATGCTACTATGTAACTAAGTAGTTATAAAGATTGCTTTTCTTGTTTTTCACAAAACATGCTTTAAGGCATGCCTGTTGAAAGGATCGATATGGTTGACTAGAGGGGGGGGGGGTGAATAGGCAACTAACAATTTTTAGCTTTTCTTTAACAATTTAAACTTTGCATCAAAGTAGATTGTCTAGATATGCAACTAGGTGAGCAACCTATATGATGCAACAAAGATAGGAACACAAGCAAGCAAGAGATATATCACAAATAAGCTTGCACAAGTAAAGGCACAAGATAACCAGGAGTGGAGCCGGTGGAGACGAGGATGTGTTACCGAAGTTCCTTCCCTTTGAGGGGAAGTACGTCTCCGTTGGAGCGGTTTGGAGGCACAGTGCTCCCCAAGAAGCCAATAGGGCCACCGTATTCTCCTCACGCCCTCACACAATGCGAGATGCCGTGATTCCACTATTGGTGCCCTTGGAGGCGGCGACCGAACCTTTACAAACAAGGCTGGGGCAATCTCCACAACTCAATTGGAGGCTCCCAACGACACCACGAAGCTTCACCTCAATGGACTATGGCTCCGCGGTGACCTCAACCGTCTAGGGTGCTCAAACACCCAAGAGTAACAAGATCCGCAAGGGATTAGTGGGAGGAATCAAATTTCTCTTGGTGGAAGTGTAGATCGGGGCCTTCTCAACCACTCCTGAGCAAATCAACAAGTTTGATTGGCTAGGGAGTGAGATCAGGCGAAAATGGAGCTTAGAGCAACAATGGAGCTTAGGGTTGGAAGAGGTAGTCAACACGAGGAAGAAGACACCCCTTATATAGCTAAGGAAGAAAAACCAACCGTTATCCACCCACCAGCCCGCGACCAGCGGTACTACCGCTCCAGAAGAGCGGTACTACCACAAGGCCACGCGGTACTACCGCAGCAGCAACAATAGCTAGGGTAGACCTTAAGCACATGGGCTGAGGACGGTACTTCCGTAGATGCGGTACTACCGCTCCCCCTTGCGGTACTACCGCAAGGCAGGGAACCCCAAGCCTGGGAAGAGCGTGGATAACAGAACATCCGTGCCTACTTCCGCTGGAAAACGGACGTAGCAAAAATCCGACACAGTACTACCGCAGAGGAGCGGTACTACTGCCTGGCAGCTGAGCTAGGCCGCGCACGGTACTACCGCGCAAGGGATGCGGTACTACCGCGGTAGCGCGGATGTAAAAAATTACATCCGCCCCTACTACCGCGAGGGAGCGGTACTTGGCCTGGGGGTCACGGTACTACGGCTCCAGAGGAGCGGTACTACCGTGGGCACCCGCGGTACTACCGTGCCACAACACGGTACTACCGCTGGTGCCTACGGTACTACCGCTCACTAGGGAGCAGTACTACCGCAAGCCAACACAACAGCGAGAACAAGGTAAAGAGATAAAAACGGAGGATGCTCCAAGGTGCAGGGGAAAGGAGGGTACTAGAAAGAAACGTGTACGTGATGATTCCACCCGAACCTTTCCGACGCGGACCCTCTCTTAATAGTACGGCTTTCCTATGACTCAAATCCACCAAAAAGAAACGTAGAAAAACGCCGTCTTCAATAGTCTTCGAGGGACACCAAACCGTCTTGTGCCTAGCGAAGAAACATCTGGGAAACTCAAGACACACGATTAGTCCGCAAACACATTGTCATCAATCACCAAAACACCTTAGAGATAAATATGCCCTTACAATCTCCCCCCTTTTGGTGGATTGATGACAATACGGGATTTGCACAAGGGAAATAATATTAAGCAAACGCAAACCCCTCCTCTCTAGAACATAGACGGGCTCCCCTAGATGTGTGCCAACTAGATGGGTGCTTTGGACTGCACGTCACACATACTAGGATCAAAGCTCCCCCTATATTATAGAGACAAGGCATATCTTGCAATAGGAAGGCTAACACTAGACAAGATAGCACAAACATAAGCTCACTAAGATAGAATAGAGTGCAGATGTCTTACACCATATGAAGGAAAAGTCTCAAAGGCCCAAACCAAACAAAGGCAAACGAGGTCCAAATGACAAAGCAAACACACCAAGCACGACACACACACGCAAACACGCAAATCCCTACTCTCTCTCCCCCTTTGGCATCGAGATGCCAAAAAGGCAGAGAGGACACCTACACACACGGGGTGGCTCAGGCAGAGAAATCATCCCAATGCACTTCGTGCTCCTCGTCAGACTCGGCGACGGGGACGGTCTCCTCGATGTCCTCCTTAGAACTAGTCCACTTGAAACCTTGCTTCGCCATCCATGTAGCCTCTGGCGTGATGGCATCCTCAGAACCGCCAGAGACATCCTCACCAAAGAGCCTCATGACCTTCTTGTCGCGGCGGCGACTCTCCTCGGATGCCACGTGAGTCCTGTACTGCCCCTTCTCCTGCATGCAAAAGAGAGTCTTCATCTTGTCCTTCAACTTCTTGGCCCACGACGGCTCAGAGGAAGGTGGGGAAGGCCTAGCAGCATGGTCCTCAGCAACATCCTCTGCACCAGCCTCCTCCTCACCAACAGCCCTCCTAGCAGCAGACGCCTCAGCACGAGTAGTAGTGTTGGCCCAGTTGGGCTTGACGCGGAGACTGATGGACTCATGCCGAATCCAGTCTGGAGCAAGGAACTCATCACCAGGGTACATCTTCTCCCAGGTCGTGGAGATCAACAGAAACATGTATGGTCCATAGATAGGTACCTTGCGGGTGTACACCGCAAACCGAAGCTCACACCACATGATGTGTGAGACATCAAGTGGCTGAGTTTGAGACGAACGTGCCTCCGCGCACAGGAGCATCATGTCCACCAGATAGGAATGAACCTTGTCCTTGTCGCCAATGCGATGGAACATAGTGTTGCGGAAGATGCGATGCATGATATCCAGAAAAGAGTTCAGCACCCAAGTCGACTTGCCACTGGGAAGAACCTTCTCAACATAGTACGGCTGAAGCAAATTCTTGTTAGCAGACTCAGAATTGGCGTGGGGGCGAACACCAACGGGTGTGTGAAGCCCGTCATCAGGAACGTGGAGCAGACCCATGAACTCCTTCCAGGTAGCAGACAACTAACGGCCATTGGTCATCCAGGTTATCCTCCGCTCATCCCCGGGGTGAAAGTAAACTGAGGCAAAGAACTGACAGATAAGCTCAGGGTCATAGTCAAGGTGGAAGGAGATCACATGCTCAATAGCGAACTGCTCCACCAAATCCAGAGCTTCTCCAAAATACTCTCGAAACTTGTCCTTCCTCATGTGATTCATGTCTATCCACTTGACATCCACGAAGGTATTCTGCTTGTTCTTGATCACATCCAAATAAATGAGAGCCCGCTGCTTGGTCCAAAACAACTCAGTGCCTCTAAGGATAGCACGAGCGTTCACATAAGGGTTGATCTTCCGGCGTTCGACGTACTCATTGAGGGGAATCTCGTCCATGCCCTTAGCAGGTTCCTTTTGCTTGCTGGCAGTGGTCTTGACATTGCGCTTGGGGGCACTGGAGCCCTCTGGTGCTTCATCTTGAGGATTGCGCAGTCGCTTGGAGCCAGTGTCACGACTGGGATTGGAACGGCGAGAGCCACCACCTAAGACACAAGAGAAAGCACACACAAAGAGCGAGAAGAATCAATGCAAAGACCACGGCAAAGCAAGGGAAACAAGTAGAAATCATACGGGATAAATGCCACAAGGAAGAAGGGACAACAACGGTAGTGCCGCCTGGTCATGCGGTACTAAAATTTTAGTACCGCTCCTAGTCGCGGTAGTACCGTGTGAGGATACGGTAGTACCGTGGCTTGGAGCGGTAGTAAGATCTTAGTGCCACAGAACATGCGGTAGTACCGCAACGAACGAGCGGTAGTACCGGACGAGCGGTAGTACCGCATCAGAGGCACGGTAGTACCGCACCGCGTTAGATCCGAGCTCACTTTTGAATCTGAGAAGACATGCGAAACCACGGCGGAACTACGGTTGATCACATCTACCACGGGACAATATATCAAGTAAAATGTCTACGCAACACTACTCTCCTACAACCTTCTCTTGCAAAGATTTGGCCTAAAATCTCAAGAACACAAGCATCTCCCCAAACACCTAGAGACAAGAGAACCAACAAGAAAGAGAGGGATTTGGGGAAAAAACCTTGGTCCATGGCAAGAGGAAGTGGTGGCGAACGATCCCACCAGTCGGAATCCAAAGAGAGCAGCCGGAGACGGAGATCCGGCGAGGGACTCCGGCCCCGTTCTTGAGCGAGAGAGAGAGAGAGAGAAACGAAGTGGGGGAAACTGACGAATGGGTATGGGGAAGTTAGAACCCCTTGTTCTCGTCCTTATCCCCACGCGCCTCCGACAGCGCGGTAGTACCGCGTATCATCGCGGTAGTACCGCTCCCCCAGGTGGTAGTACCACGCTGGGCCGGTAGTACCATACACTCCACACACGGTAGTACCGTGGCAGGCCGCGGTAGTACCGTAAGCTCAAGAAGAAGCACATTTCCAACACAAAAGAAAGAGTGATCTTCGCACGGAAACTTCAAACGAACACCACACTACCCAACAAGCTCAAACACGAGGAGAAGAAGGGGCAAAAAGACAACAAGAGACGACCATGAGACACAACCTCTCCAACGAGAGGGCGGTGGCCGGCGCCACCTATGTTTGAGTCAATTGGTATGGCACCGCGAAGAATTATCCTTGGGCCCATGACCAAAACTCGTCTTTGAAGCACAAGTACCATCAAACATGGCTAATGTGAAAGACTTGATCAATTTATGCATAATGGGGAGAGGGAGAGTTCATTGAGAGAACAACACTCCCCCTATGTCCATGCCTACATCTAAACAAGACAACAAGTTGAGTATGGTGGGGTGTGCAAGGGTTCAAGCAATATTGCTCGAATCAATGATATTTAGCTCATGCCTTAACTCGCGAAATCTTGCTTCATCCAACGGCTTCGTGAAAATATCTGCAAGGTTATCATGAGTGTTGACATAGTTGAGCTCGATCTCCCCTCGCCTAATGTGATCCCGGATGAAGTGATACCGAATCTCAATATGCTTCGTCTTGAAGTGTTGCACTGGGTTGAGAGAAATCTTGATGGCACTTTCATTGTCACACCAAAGAGGCACTTTGTCACAAATGACACTGTAATCCTTTAAAGTTTGCCTCATCCATAAGAGTTGTGCACAACAACTACCGGCCGCTACATACTCCGCTTCGGTGGACGAGAGAGACACACAACTTTGCTTTTTGGAAGACCAACTTACCAAAGAGCAACCAAGGAATTGGCACCCTCCGGAAGTGAACTTCCTATCCACTTTGTGTCCCGCCCAATCGGAATCCGAATACCCTACAAGCTTGAAGTTTGCTCCTCTTGGGTACCATAAGTCAAAGTTTGGGGTATGAGCCAAATATCGAAAGATTTGCTTGACCGCCACAAAGTGGCTTTCCTTAGGTGCGGCTTGAAACCGTGCACAAATTCCCACACTCAACATGATATCCGGTCTAGATGCACAAAGGTAAAGCAAGGATCCAATCATGGAGCGATATACCTTTTGATCCACCGCTTTACCATTGGGATCTATGTCAAGTTGGCACTTGGTGGGCATTGGAGTGGAAAGCCGACTTGACATCACTTAGCTTGAATCTCTTGAGCATGTCTTGAGTGTATTTGGCTTGGTTGATGAAGGTTCCATCTCTTCTTTGCTTCACTTCGAACCCTAGAAAGAACTTCAACTCTCCCATGGAAGACATCTCGAACGTTGAGGTCATGAGAGCGACAAATTCCTCATTGAAAGCTTTGTTAGGGGAACCAAAGATAATATCATCAACATATAATTGGCACACAAACAACTCCCCTTTGACCTTCTTAGTAAAAAGAGTGGGGTCGATTAGCCCAACTTCAAAACCACAGTCTTGTAACAACTTGGTAAGGTGGTCATACCACGCATGTGGGGCTTGTTTAAGGCCATAGAGTGCCTTATCGAGTTGATAGACATGATCGAGAAAGTAGGGATCCTCGAACCCCGGGGGTTGCTTGACATAAACCAATTCATTAATAGGACCATTAAGAAAAGAACTCTTCACATCCATTTGTTGTAACTTAAAGTTATGATGAGAAGCATATGCAATCAACATGCGAATGGATTCAAGATAGGCAACGGGAGCAAAGGTTTCACCGTAGTCAATACCCTCGACTTGGGAGTAGCCTTATGCTACCAAGCGAGCCTTGTTGCGAATGATAATCCCATGAGCATCTTGCTTGTTCTTAAATATCCACTTGGTTCCAATGACATTGTGGTTCACCGTCGGCCCTGGCACCAATCTCCACATGTTGTTGTGCTCGAAGTTGTTGAGTTCTTCGTGCATGGCATTGAGCCAATCCGGATCTTCGAGCGCCTCATAGACCTTTTAGGGCTCAACACAAGAGACAAATGCGTGATGTTCACAATAGTTTGATAATTGTCTACGAGTGCTTACCCCCTTTCTTAAGCTTCCAAGCACATTTGTCATGAGATGATCCTTGGTGGAGAACTTGGAAGCAACCTTGGCGGCACGACGCTCCAATTCCTCCTCGGGGGTGAGACGAGGAGTGGTCACTTGATCATCTTGAGCGTCGTCTTGAGCTTGTTCTCGTTCTCGTGGAAGCTCTTGATCTTGAGCTTGCTCGGAGGATGGAACTTGACCTTGGGCATCACTTGATGTTACAACACCATCTTGAGATTGATCTTGCCCTTGGTCATGTTCATGAGGTTGAGTGCCCTCACTTTGTTCTTCGAAAGCGTGTGGGTCTTGGGTTGGTGAAGGTTCCACTTGAGTAGAACATTGTCCTTCTCCTTTGGCCACAAGGGGTTCCTCAATGGGTAGGATAAGACCAACACCCATTCTTCTTATGGCTTGAGGAGGAATTTCATCACCTACATCACAAGTACCACTTTGCTCCACTTGGGAGCCATTATTCTCATCAAACTCCACATTACACGTTTCCTCAATAAGTCCCGTGGACTTATTGAGAACACGGTAAGCATGAGAGTTTGTAGCATAACCAACAAATATGCCCTCATGAGCTCTAGCCTCAAATTTAGACAAACAAACACCTTTCTTGAGAATGAAACACTTACACCCGAACACCCGAAAGTACTTGAGGTTGGGCTTGCTACCGGTGAGTATATCATATGGAGTCTTGTTCAAGCCTTTGCGGAGGTAGAGCCGATTAGATGCATGGCACGCGGTGTTGATGGCTTTGGCCCAAAAGTTGTAGGGAGACTTGAACTCCGCCATCATGGTCCTTGCCGCATCCATCAACGTCTGGTTCTTCCTCTCCGCTACACCATTTTGTTGAGGGGTATAGGGTGCGGAATATTGATGCTTGATTCCCTCATCACTCAAAAACTCATCCAAGGTGTAGTTCTTGAACTCGGAGCCATTGTCGCTTCTTATTGTCAAGATCTTTGTATTATGTTGTCGTTGAGCTTCATTTGCAAAGTCGATGACGGTTTGTTGGGTCTCACTCTTCCTCTTTAAGAAATATACCCAAGTGTATCTTGAATAGTCATCTACAATCACCAAGCAATACTTTGTACCCCCAAGACTATCAAAGGATGGAGGTCCAAAGAGATCCAAATGAAGGAGCTCCAAGGGCCTCTTCGAATAGATGATAGTCGTGGGAAGGTGAGCCTTCTCATGTAGCTTTCCTTCGATGCAAGCACTGCAAGCACGATCTTTGGCAAAACTAACATTTGTTAGTCCACGGACATGGTCCCCCTTGAGAAGACTTTGCAAAGATCTCATATTGACGTGGGCTAAATGGCGATGCCAAAGCCATCCCATGTCAACTTTAGCCATTAGGCATGTCACGGTCTTAGTGGGTCGCTCCGAAAAGTTAATCACATAGAGACCGTTCTCGACATGCCCAACAAAGGCTACTTTAAGAGTCTTGCTCCATAAGAGGGCCACGGAATCAATATCAAAGAAAGTGGCAAAGCCCATGAGTGCTAGTTGACTAACGAAAAGTAAATTGTATGCAAGGGACTCAACAAGCATGACCTTCTCGATCGTAAGATCATGAGAAATGACAACTTTACCAAGTCCCAATACCTTAGAAGACGAGGCATCACCCCACTCAACATTGGTGGGCATGGGTGGAATCTTTTGCACATCCACCACCAAGTCCTTGCTTCCGGTCATATGATTAGTAGCTCCACTATCGAGCAACCATGATCCCCCACCGGAAGCAAACACCTACAAGAGATCAATGCTTGGTTTTAGGTACCCATTTTGTAATGGGTCCTTTGATGTTAGTAACAAGGGTCTTAGGAACCCAAATAGACCATTCAATGTACTCATAAGGAGAACCAACATATTTGGCATAAACATGCCCATCACTAGCGCGGCACAACACGTAAGAAGGGTTAAAGTCCCCGGCTTTGTTGGGAAGGGGAGCGTTTCCCTTCTTGGCACCAATACCCCTCATGGAGTTTTTCTCCTTCTCCTTAGTAGCACCCTCACTCTCCTTCACAAAGGTTTGCATGAGAGGAGGAGTTCGTTTGGCCTTGTCATTCTTCTTCTTGTTCTTGGACTTGGGCACGTACCCAATCCCTTCCTTGGCCACAACTCCCTTTTGGTTGGTCAAGAGGTCGTTGAGGTTCTTCTCGCCTTGTATGCAAGACGCAAGACCTTTATCAAGTTGCACCTTTAGCTTAGCGTTCTCCTCAACAAGATGCACATGCTCACAACACGGGTTAGTAGCATTTGCATTATCAATTAACATCATACGAGGAAAAGTGGATTTTCCTTGGTTAGCTTTACTTGAAGTTGATCATGAGACTCTTTGAGGCTAGCATGAGCACCCTTCAAGACCTTGTGAGCCTTGTCAAGTAGATCAAACTCCTCTTTGAGTCTAGCAAGATCAACCTCAAGTTCGGCCTTCTCGGAGTTTAGCACACAAGAGACAATGAGAGCATGATCAAAATCTTTCTTTAACTTAGCATGATCAATGTTGTGTGACTCCTCAAGAGCCAAACAAAGACCACGCTCTTCCTCAAGAGCATTGGAAAGATCCGAGATCTCATCGGCATAGTCACGACTATGCCCCTCCATCTTGGAGATAGTATCTTCATGAGACTCGATCATGTCATTGGCTTCACCGAGTTGTTCCAAGAGAGCAATAAAATGCTTCTTGGATTTACCCTTGAGTTTACCCATAAAGGACTCAAGCTCATTTTCCTCCACATTAGATCCCCCACATTCATCAATGCAATCCGTCAAGGAAGGATTATTAATGATGGTAGCTTTGATGTTGGGAGTTACCTTGTTGGTGGCTTTAGCCATGAGACACTTGGTGGTGATGTTCTCATTGGGTGAGTCAAAGAGAGATACTCGTGGAGTTTTTGCAATGGCAACGGATGCCATGGCCACCGACTCACCATCTTCATCATCATCATGATCCTCATGGTACTCTTCTTGAACCACCAACGCCTTGTGAGGGATTTTCTTGGTGAAGTTGTTCTTGTTGGGGGAAAGACTTGGCTTTGTCCTTTCGAATGAGCTTGCCACCATTGTCTTCCCTCTTCTCATACGGGCACTCCGCAACAAAGTGACTCATATTGCCACAATTGTAGCAAGTCCTTACATGTTTCTTGCTCTTCGTGCCACTTGAGTTGTTCTTGTTGAAGTTTGGCCTTGAGTTTTTCTTACTCCAAAATTGCCTTGAAGCAAGTGCCATGTGTTCATGATAGGCATACTTTGTATCTTCGGGGTTGCTTTCCTCTTCTTCCTCTTCTTCTTCCTCTTCACTGCAAACCTTGGCCTTTAATGCAAGGTTGGGCTTCTTTTCCCTTTGAGAGTGAAGCACCGCATTGTCGGCGGTCTTGTCCAAGATGTTCACAGCCACAAACTCATCGAACACTTCACTTGAGGTTAAAGTGTGGAAGTCCGGCCTTTGACGAATGACGGAGGACATGGCCTTGTGGTAAGGCATCATTGCCTTAAGGAATCTGCGCTTGATCCAATTGTCATCCGTGTCCTTGCTCCCGTGATCTCGGAGTGAGACCGCGAGTTTGGTTACTCTCCGATAAAGCTCATGAGGTTCTTCATCTTCTTTCATTGCAAACTCATCGACTTCATCTTGCACCATTTCATAGTTGGAGCGTTGAATGCTCGCGCTTCCCCGATAGAGCGAGACAACACAAAGCCATGCGTCTTTGGCCAAGGCAAAGGGCCAAAGATGAGGTAGATCTTCGGGTGGAATTGCATCTTGAATGATGAAGAGAGCATTCTCATTGAATTGATTATCTGTGGCTTCTCGAGGAGTGAAGTTGCTTGGATCATGCGGATGGAAACCTTCTTCAATGATTCTCCAAAGATTAGTGTTCACATGATTTAAATGATGCTTAAAGCGGTAAACCCAAGAATCAAAGACCTCATTTTTCACAATCTTAGGGGGAGGACTGGCATGATTCAAATGAGTGGAAGGAACCAGTCCACCATAAACAAGTGGTGGTTCTACATGAGCAAAGATGTCGGTGCCATTTTTACCACTAGAAGAAGGAGCCTTTTCACTACTAGCTTCCCCCTTGTCGGAGATAGCATCCGTCACCTTGTCAGTGGGATCACCCACTTTCAACGGTGCGGTGGATAGTTTAAGCCCTTCAAGGAATTTAGTAAACATGCTTTCAACCTCGGTCGAAATGGAGGTTTTCAATGTCTCCAAGGCCACATTGAACTCCTCACGAGAGACCGAGGTTCCCCCATCGCCCGTAGACGATATCGGATTCACACCGGAGTGTTCCTCCACACCGTCTACTGTATCAACTATACTCTTCAGACGATAAAGTCCTTAATAAAGAGACGAGGCTCTGATACCAATTGAAAGGATCGATATGGTTGACTAGAGGGGGGGGGGGTGAATAGGCAACTAACAATTTTTAGCTTTTCTTTAACAATTTAAACTTTGCATCAAAGTAGGTTGTCTAGATATGCAACTAGGTGAGCAACCTATATGATGCAACAAAGATAGGAACACAGGCAAGCAAGAGATATATCACAAATAAGCTTGCACAAGTAAAGGCACGAGATAACCAAGAGTGGAGCCGGTGGAGACGAGGATGTGTTGCTGAAGTTCCTTCCCTTTGAGGGGAAGTACGTCTCCGTTGGAGCGTTGTGGAGGCACAATGCTCCCCAAGAAGGCACTAGGGCCACCGTATTCTCCTCACACCCTCACACAATGCGAGATGCCGTGATTCCACTATTGGTGCCCTTGGAGGCGGTGATCGAACCTTTAAAAACAAGGTTGGGGCAATCTCCACAACTCAATTGGAGGCTCCCAACGACACCATGAAGCTTCACCTCAATGGACTATGGCTCCGCGGTGACCTCAACCATCTAGGGTGCTCAAACACCAAGAGTAACAAGACCCGCAAGGGATTAGTGGGATGAATCAAATTTCTCTTGGTGTAAGTGTAGATCGGGGCCTTCTCAACCACTCCCGAGCAAATCAACAAGTTTGATTGGCTAGGGAGTGAGATCGGGCGAAAATGGAGTTGAGAGCAACAATGGAGCTTAGGGTTGGAAGAGGTAGTCAACACGAGGAAGAATACAGCCCTTATATAGCTAAGGAAGAAAAACCAACCGTTATCCACCTACCAGCCCGCGACCAACGGTACTACCGCTCCAGAAGAGCGGTACTACCGCGAGGCCACGCGGTACTACCATGAGGAGCTGCGGTACTACCGCAGCAGCAGCAGTAGCTAGGGCAGACCTTAAGCACATGGGCTGAGGATGGTACTTCCGCAGATGCGGTACTACCGCTCCCCCTTGCGGTACTACCGCAAGGCAGGGAACCCCAAGCCTGGGAAGAGCGTGGATAACAGAACATCCATGCCTACTTCCGTTGGAAAACGGACGTAGCAAAAATCCGACACAGTACTACTGCAGAGGAGCGGTACTACCGCCTGGCAGCTGAGCTAGGCCGCGCACGGTACTACCGTGGTAGCGCGGATGTAAAAAATTACATCCGCCCCTACTACCGTGAGGGAGTGATACTTGGCCTAGGGGTCACGGTACTACGGCTCCAGAGGAGCGGTACTACCGTGGGCACCCGCGGTACTACCGTGCCATAGCACGGTACTACCGCTGGTGCCTACGGTACTACCGCTCACTAGGGAGCAGTACTACCGCAAGCCAATACAGCAGCCAGAACAAGGTAAAGAGATAAAAACGGAGGATGCTCCAAGGTGTAGGGGAAAGGAGGGGACTAGAAAGAAACGTGTACATGATGATTCCATCCGAACCTTTCCGACGCGGACCCCCTCTTAATAGTATGTCTTTCCTACGACTCAAATCCACCAAAAAGAAATGTACAAAAATGCCGTCTTCAATAGTCTTCGAGGGGCACCAAACCGTCTTGTGCCTAGCGAAGAAACGTCTGGGAAACTCAAGACACACGATTAGTCCGCAAACGCATTGTCATCAATCACCAAAACACCTTAGGGATAAATATGCCCTTACACTTATCAAGATTGAATTTGCACATCTCTTCAATGAGAGAGATATCTCTGGGCCCCTCGAGTGATCGGATGCAGAAATGCATGGTTGTGCTACTTATGGTTAAAGAGTTAACCTAGAAAAGAGTTCCAAGTCATGTGATCGAGAAAGAGTGGCCAAGCTTGATCTTAACCAGTATCTTCAGGCAAAGGGAATATCATTTCTGCAACATTGTGTAAGTTCGTCTGATATGATCTTTACGTGCATTTGGAGGTTGACACGTTCTGCTAGGGGCCGTTACTAACTAGTGACCAAGTAGAGGTACTCCGGTCATGTACAAATGTGTGTGAGCCTGTGTTACACACTTAAAGGACATAAGTCAAAATGGATATGATCCGGAGGATGCAAAGGAGAAAGGTGATTATGTTGAAAGGTTGCTGCTCTCGCGCACCCCCACCCCTTCACTCCCGCACAAGGTTTCAAAAACCCTAAGGTGCCTCCACCTCCTCGACCGTTCTTCGGAGTTGCTACCGTACTCTTGCCTAGCTAACTTTGATCATGTACATGTGGACACCTTGGAGGTGTTGCAGCTGCATCACTTGGACAAATCGTTAGTGGGATATCGCGAGGAGGAGATAATAGAGGCACTTCTCCAACTCTGATGGGATTGCACGTCTAGTGCTAAACCCTCTCCACGATCTATTACTGCAACATGTTCCTTGGCGTCCATGGTAGTTTTTCAATTTTCATTAGTGTACCGTGCCATGTTTCCCAACAATATGGTCCTTTAGATACTCCATCTGTTCTTTTTTACTAGGCATTAAGGGTGGTATTTTTTCCTTTTATTTAGTGTACCGTGTTTCCCAACAATATGGTACATCTGTTACTTTTTATTAGGCGTGTTTTGTTTTTGAGTTAAATTTTGAATTGTTAGGTCTATTCCTTTTTACTCTTCTAGATGTAAATTCCACCCCTCTCGAATTGGAAGGATAATTAATTAGCCACATACAATTACTCTAATAAATGTCATAACTGGGTGCATTTTAGTCTCAAATACTTCAACAAGTGCCTTGGTTACCATGCATGAAAATACACCTGATAACAAGAAATAAAGAGAGTAACACTTATTCTGTGCTACATGGTAGGCCATAACATCAATGTATTTCTTAAATATATCATATATTAGGGAATCTCCAATCAATTATATGTAAAGTTTTATCTCAGAACTTTCACATCATTTATGTAAAATAAAAGGAACCAATATCAGAAAAACAAAAAAAAACTACCGAATAATGCAAGAATGCACTATTTTTTCTGCAATATAGTTGTTAAAGATGATTTCTACAATACGTTATTCAAGTGTTGTGGGAAGCTAATACAGTTATTAGGCCTCATTACCTAACATCAATGCATTGCTGCTAGTTATGAGCTGCATTGGGATTTCCCTCGAAGAGGAGGGGGGATGCAGTACAATAGAGATAAGTATTTCCCTCACTGAGAACCAAGGTTTATCGAACCAATAGGAGAATCATGCAAAGCCTCATGAACAACACCTTCACACACAAAAGCAAATACTTGCACCCAACGCGGGCAAGAGGGTTGTCAATCCCCTTGAACTTGTTACTTGCAAGGATCAAATCTTGTATAGGTAGATGGATAAATTGCAAAACAAAATAAAAGATAAAAAATTGCAACAAAGGAATTTAGCTTTTTGTAATATGATAATGGTAGATCGGGGGCCATAGTTTTCACTAGAGGCTTCTCTCTTGAACACATAGCATACAGTGGGTGAACAAATTGCTGTTGGGTAACTGATAGAAAACCGCATAATTATGATGATCTCCAAGGCAATGATCATGTATATAGGCATCACGTCCGAGACAAGTAGCCGACTCCCGCCTGCATCTACTACTATTACTCAACCCGTCGACCACTATCCAACATGCATATAGGGTATTAAGTATGAAAATAGAGTAACGCCTTAAGCAAGATGACATGATGTATACAAAGTAAATTCAACTAACATGAGTAAACCCCATCATTTTATCCTTAATGGAAACAATACAAATACATGTCCTGTCCCTTTTTGCCACTGGGATAGAGCACCGCAAGATTGAACCCATCACAAAGCACCTCTCTCACTGAAGATAAATCAATCTAGTTGGACAAACCAAATGGATAGATCAGAGAGAAATACAAAGCCATAACAATCATGCATAATAAAGTTCAGAAAAGACTCAATTACTTCTCATGAATATTCAGATCATAAACCCACAATTCATCAGATCTCAACAAACACGCCACAAAAGAAGATTGCATTGGATAAAACTCCAAGAACATTGAGGAGAACATTGTATTGAAGATCAGGGAGAGAGAAGAAGCCATCTAGTTACTAGTTACGGACCCGTAGGTCTGTGGTGAACTACTCACGTGTCATCAAAAGGCTGCAAGGATGATGTAGAAGTCCTCCGTGATCGATTCCCCCTCCGGCAGAGTACCGAAAAGGCCTCCAGATGGGATTGTGGAACAACAGAAGCTTGTGGTGGCGAAAAAAGTGTTTCGGGTGGCTCTCTATTGTTTTGGAAATATTTGGGAATTTATAGAAGTGGAGTTAGGTCAAACAGATCTACGCGGGCCCCACAAGCTCAGGGGACACGCCTACCCCCCTGGGGCATGCCCCTCGAGCTTGTGGCTCTCTCATATCTTGTTTGGTCTCCTACCGAAGTTTCAAGGGTCCCTTCTGGTATAGAAAAAATAATCCAAATAAATTTTTTTCTGTTTGGACTTCATTTGATAATGATTTTTTGAAAAGCTACAAACAAGCAAAAAATTGCAACTGGCACTGGGCACTAGGTTAATAGGTTAGTCCCCAAAAATGATATAAAATAGCGTATAAATGCATATAAAACATCCAAGATTGAAACTATATAGCATGGAACAATAAAAAAATTATAGATACGTTGGAGACGTATCAATTGCTTATGTATATCATTTTGTTAGGGCATCTCCAATTAATTACTCACTCCATCCCAAAATATTGTCTCAACTTTAGTACAAAGTTATACTAAATTTACGGACACTTACTTTGGGACGGAGGGAATACATGTTAAGTCACATCATTTACTTAAAACAAAAAGAACAACCAATGACACAAAAGGAGGAAGAACAATCATCTAAGGCAATGCTATACCAATTCCCTCCTAATAAATGTTTGTCATACACAAAAAATTCATATGGCATACTACAATATGCCTCAAACCTCGCGGGTGAGAGACAACCTACCTGCCAACTTATTATTCCATTGTTTCTTAGCTTGTCTACAAAATGGTGATGTATGAACCTCCCAACTTTGAGGAAAATTCTCTTTTGCTAGTGGACAAGGGAGGAAAATATTGCATGCTTTCTTAGATGAAACAAACTTATGGGTTGATTAGCAATCTCTCTCTCTCTCTCTAAGATAAATATGTCTGCACACACATTTACTTGTCTTGGAACTAACGGTGTGAAGAAGCCATCCATAGTCTCTCATATTAGTGCCCCCCGTCACCCGTTGTATGGAGCTGGTGAGGCTAGAATTACAGAGGAAAAGATATACCTACTTACCAGGTGTTCTATGGTATGCCATAACACTGATGTATTGCTTATGTGTATCGTATGTAAGGACATCACCATTAAAGCATATGTAAAATTGTATCTTAGAGTTTTCACATCATTTACGTCAAATAGAATGAATCATCAACTCAAAAGGAGAAAGTGAAAGTGCAACTAATCCCTGATGGTTTTGATAATCAATAACAACATATAAGTCATTGATCTAATGCTCATTGATAATAAATTTCAGAGAAGATCAATGATTGACATGGCAAGGACTAGTGATCGTGGACCCCTCAAAATGCTAAGGAAAAGAATTGGCAAAGCTCCAAGACTCTACACTTTTGTTTAAGTGATCCAAGATCACATTGAGTCCATAGGAAAGCCAATACTATTAAAAAGGAATGAGGTTTTGATCATGACTCAATTGCTCAAGTGCTTAGTGATATTGCTCCAAAAATTCCCAAGCACTTCTCCACATCACTTCCATACAAAACCCTAATGTTCATCTCGGTCCCACCGAAACTTTCCTATTAGTACCCACCAAGATGACCCCATACATTGCCACATGCCAAACCCTAATGTTTTTTTTTGAGCATCAGTACAGACACAAGTGCTCATATACACGCGCATACACTCACCCCTATGAACGCACACACGCACACCCTACCCCTATGAGCACCTTCGAGAGACTGAGCCGACATATCAACTTGAGATTTACGAAGTCACCGTAGGCGCCTCGTCGTCGACGGGAACGTCTCCTCCCACTAAAAGCGTGTCGCCGGAAATCCTGAAATAAATCCAGGAATAATGCGAGCACCAGGATTTGAACCCTGGTGGGTTGGGGATACCACTGTTCACCTAACCAACTCAACCACAGGTTGATTCGCTCCAAACCCTAACGTTTTGGTACAACTGATATGGATCTCGGTCTCACCCAGATGGCCTGACCAAGTTTCTATAATGAAGTTGTTTCATTTCAGAATTACCGAGATGAAACGATCAGAACTACTGAAATGAGTTCTTGCCATAGCCACTGCACTTCGGTCACACCGAGTCGTTCTGTTCGGTCTCACGGAAAATCCTAACAGTCAGGTCTCTTGCACTAGTCAGTCTCACCGAGATTTCTTAATCAGTGTCATCGAGTTGGGTCAAAGACTTGTAACTGTTGGATTTTTGGTGCTGCCTATATATACCCCTCCACCCCACTTACTCTCTAAGAGAGCCATCAGAACGGACCACTACTTCCATTGCTCATTTTCTGAGAGAGAACCACCTACTCGTGTGTAAAGATCAAGATATTCCAATCCAACCATTTGAACCTTGATTTCTAGCCTTTCCCAAGTTGCTTTCTATTCAATACCCTCTCCTACCAAAACCAAATCTATGCGAGAGTGATTGAGTGTTGGTGCTATCATTTGAAGCACAAGAGCAATGAGTTCATCATCAACAACACCATTTGTACCTTTTGGAGAGTGGTGTCTCCTAGATTGGTTAGGTGACACTTGGGAGCCTCCAAGAGATTGTGGAGTTGAACCAAGGAGTTTGTAAGGGCAAGGAGATCGCCTACTTTACGAAGATCTACCCGAGTGAGGCTAGTCCTTCATGGAAATAAGACATGATGGAATAGATTGAATAGACAAGGTTGCTTCTTCGTGAACCCTTCGTGGATGGAGCCCTCCGTGGACTCGCACAACCGTTACCCTCCGTGGGTTGAAGTATCCATTGAGGATGACAATTTTACCCATGGACATGGATACCCATGGATACCCGATCCAAATGTATAGGGTTTGGATATGCTTTTGTGCTCTCCATCAACTTGGATGTACGATAGCACCACCTATTGGAACCACGACAAAAATCATAGTGTCTTCATTGCGTTTGATTTATCCAGTTCCTCCCTTTACATTCATATGCAAAGTCTCTACTTTATGCTGCTCAAGTCTTGGACTTGCATGTGTAGGGTGTGCTTGACTTTCTAGAGTTGCTAAAACTTGCCTACAACTAAAATTGGGAAAAGGATAAGTTTTTATTTTGTCAAGTAGTCTAATCACCCCCCTCTAGACATACTTTCGATCCTACAAGTGGTATCAGAGCTTTGGTCTCTGTTGCATTATTTTCACAACCTAGGAGGGTATGGCGTCTAGTGAGGGTAACTATCACCGTAGATGTCCATATTTCGATGTTACAAACTTTGCTAGTTGGAACATAAGATGAAAATACATATTCTTGGTCATAACCCCGCCATTTGGGTTGTTGTTCGTGTTGGCTTGCAAGGTGAATTCTTTGAGGACGGTAAGGAACGGGATCATGAAGCAACCGCAAAAGAATTGAAGATGTTGCAATACAACGCTCAAGCATGTGACACTCTCTTCAATAGTTTGTGCCTCGAGGAGTTCAACAAGATTAGCCGCCTTGAGAATGCAAAGGAAATTTGGGATACTTTGGTTGATATGCTTGAAGGTACCGAGTCCGTCAAGGAATCCAAGTTGGATGTACTTCAAAGTCAACTTGACAAGTTCAAGATGAAGGATGGTGAAGGAGTCGCCAAAATATACTCTAGGATTGCTCTCATCACAAATGAGATTGTCGGCTTAGGAAGTGAAGAGATGACCAACAAGTTCATCATCAAGAAGATCCTTAGATCCTTGGATGGAAAATATGATACCGTGTGCACATTGATCAAAATGATGCGCAACTACAAAGATCTCAAGCCCACAGAATTCATTGGAAGGATTAATTATTGCTCATGAGATGTCACATAAGGACAAGGAGGAGCTCCACAACAAGTCAAGTGGTGCATACAAGGCTTCAAGTGATGCTCCCAAAACATCTAGTGACAAGCTAGTATCCAATGAGGATATAAGTCTAATGGTGAAGAACGTCAATAAGTTCTACAAAAATAGAAGCAAAGAGAGAAGATTCAACTCAAGACACTATGAGCAAAGATCATCAAGTCGTGATCATAATTGCTACAATTGTGGAAGACCCGGACACTACTCAAATGAGTGTATGGCACCTCACAAGAAAGAGATGACTCACCTAGAAGGAAGTGCAAAAGAGATGAATCACCTCATAGAGAGAGAAGGAGTAGATATGACCGTTATGAACGAAGGCCTCCTCGAAGAAACAAGGATTCATAAAGGAAAGACAATTCAACCAAGAGCTCCTCTAGAAGAAGACATCAAGCTCATGTTAGTGAATGGGTTTTGATACGTCCATTTTTCATTATGATTTCCTAATGTTATTTATAGTGTTTTTAATCAATAGAGCACTTCGTGGAGCAATTCTAATGCCTTTTCTCTCTTAATATGCAATATTTACATGAAGAGGGAGATTGTCGGCAGCTGGAATTCTGGACCTGAAAAAGCTTTGTCATAGATACCTATCCGCACATCTCCAAATGAGTTGAAATTTTGTGGAGATTTATTTTGGAATAAATAAAAAATTCTAGAGGAAAGAATTACTAGAGGAGGCCACCCAGGTGCCCACAAGGCACCAGGGCACGCCCACCCCCCATAGGCGTGCCCTGGTGGCTTGTGGGGCCCCTGGTGTAAGAACATGCGGTTCCCCCATGTTTGGTTTTGGTAATTGATGACAATCTCTATGGACTTATATTTGAAGGTTTTGTCCATAGGCTTTTATTGGAGTACATGTGTTGGTTTCAAGGAGAGTTTGTGTCGACCAAGGTGCTATTCAAGGAATTACCTAAATGTTGGTCTTGTGAGAGGTTGATCAAGACTAAGTCACAGAGTGAATCAAGTTGATGAACCCACAAAGCGTAGAAGATGTACCGAGAGGGATCAAGTGATCCCATGGTATGGTAAGCATTGTCAATTACGCTTTGTGTACTAACCCATGGTCTTCATGAGGGTTCTTTGTGGGGTTAGGTTGCGGTGTGCAAGTTCAAGTGGAGCATCACGAAGAGATCAAATGCTTGAAGCTTGCCGTCCTTTGTGGTGACAATGGACTTGTGAAGATGTGGAGAAGAGTGGCTCACCCATAGTGGAGTATGGGGGAGCAATCAACTAGTCTTCATCGAGTCAACACAATCAAGAAAGGTGGTCCAACTTGAGGGAGTCAAGATTGTCATCATCTAGCTCAAGTGGACCATGTGCAAGGCAAAGGTTTGCCCTTGATAGGTTTTCTATTTTACCGGTCTCATGATGGTAGTTGAGAGACCGAGTTATAGGATCGATTGCCGTACTATCAAGGGGGAGCTCTCGATGAGTAGCTTGATCGTATCGTTCGTTGAGAGCTCAAACCATTGCATCCTTGCATCATCTTTCTTGGTTCTTGTTTGGTTCTCTTTGTGAGTCTTAGAGCTTATGGTCATCTTGATGACAAGCTCGAGTTCATCGAAAACGGAGTTCACATGCATCTTCTATGATGTTTTCGATGTTGGAGGTTATGCTCGTTCTTCTCTGTTGGAGGTCTCACTCCTCCATTTGTTAGGCATACCTCCCATTTGTTGGAGGTCTCGCTCTTTTGATGCTACTCGTCGTCTTGTTTCCAACAAGCTTGAGTTTGCTCAATTCAGAGCTCATATGCAGAAGTTATGGCAGTTCTTGTTTTCTTGAGTGTGGGTTTTGTCTGGTCCCAGCGGTAGTACCGTGAGCCCAAGCGGTAGTTCCGCTTGGAGCTCTCAGCCGTAGTACCGCTGCAGTGCCGCTCTTCTACCGCCTCGATTTTGGGTCCTGCTCTTTTCGTGTCGGGTTTAGCAGTAGTTGCACGGCAGTAAGGCACAGTAGTACCGCCTAAGCGGTAGTACCACTCCGGTCGGGCGGTAGTACCATTTCTGCTTCACTGCCCTGCCTCTTTTGGTCCCGTGTTCTGCTCCTCCAGCGGTAGTACCGCTAGGGTGAGCGGTAGTACCGCTTATATGCGGTACTACCGCCCCAAGGTTCATGTTTTGTTGCTCCTTTTCCCTGTTTCTTCCGCCTGAGCGGTAGTACCGCTCGTGTGCGGGTTGAGCACATAACGGTTGGATTTCCCCCCTCCTATAAAAGGGGGTCTTCTTCCCCAATGAACCTTATCCTTCAAGCTCGTGTTCTTCCCCCATTGTTGACCTTCTTCGAGCTTGCTAACTCTCAATCCCTCCATGGTTTCTTGCTAGTTTTTGAGGGAAAAGAGAGAGGAGATCTAGATCCACGTTTCCACTAATCACTTTCTCCTCTAGGTGAGGGGAACCCCTTGGATCTAGATCTTGGAGTTCTTGGTGTTCTCCTTCTTGTTCTTCCTCTCATTTTCCTCCCTAGCATTAGTTGCTTCGGTGGGATTTGAGAGAGAAGGACTTGGGCACTCCGTGTGCCCTTGCCATTGCATTTGGTGCATCGGTTTGAGTTCTCCACGTGATACGTGGAAGTTACAAGTTGAGAAGCTTATTACTCTTGGGTGCTTGGTACCTTTGAGCTTGTTCCTCTTGGGTGCTTGGGCGCCCTATATGGTTGGTGGTGTTCGGAGCTCAATCATTGTGGTGTAAAGCTCCGGGCAAGCGTCGGGGTCTCCAATTAGGTTGTGGAGATCGCCCCGAGCAATTTGACGGGTACCGGTGACCGCCCCCAAGGGTCACCAAAGTGTACGGGTTCTGTGACCGCCCCCAAGGGTTGCCATTTGTACGGGTTCGGTGACCGCCCTCAAGGGTCCCTTAGTGGAATCACAGCATCTTGCATTGTGCGAGGGCGTGAGGAGATTACGGTGGCCCTAGTGTCTTCTTGGGGAGCATTGTGCCTCCACACCGCTCCAAATGGAGATTAGCATCCGCAAGGGTGTGAACTTCGGGATACATCATCGTCTCCGCGTGCCTCGGTTATCTCTTACCCGAGCCCTTTACTTATGCACTTTACTTTGTGATAGCCATATTGTTTCTTGTCATATATCTTGCTATCACATAGTTGTTTATCTTGCTTAGTATAAGTTGTTGGTGCACATAGGTGAGCCTAGTTGTTGTAGGTTTGTGTTTGACAAATTAACTGCTAGGTTTATTCCGCATTTGTTCAAGCCTAAACCGTAGTTATTTTAAAGCGCCTATTCACCCCCCCTCCAGGCGACATCCACGATCTTTCACCTGGCCAGCCTCCAGTGCCCATCTTCTGGTATATAAACCCATTTTCCCTAGAAAAAAACAAGGAGAGGACTTTCAGGATGGAGCACCGCCGTCTCGAGGCAGAACTTGGGCAGGAGCACTTTTTCTCTCCAACAGAGCGATTCCGCCGGGGATACTTCCCTCCGCGATGGAGAA
This sequence comes from Triticum dicoccoides, assembly GCF_002162155.2. Lineage (NCBI taxonomy): Eukaryota > Viridiplantae > Streptophyta > Magnoliopsida > Poales > Poaceae > Triticum > Triticum dicoccoides. The sequence continues at coordinate 579,442,335 of NC_041386.1, read as the reverse complement.
ATCGAAGCCATCGTCATCATGAACAACCCCCTCATCATGGGAGGATCAATATTCATCAACATCTTCACCAACACCATCTCATCTCAAACCCTAGTTCGCCTCTTGTATTAAATCTTTATATCAAAACCTCAGATTGGTGCCTGTGGGTTGCTAGTAGTGTTGATTACATCTTGTAGTTGACGCTACTTGGTTTATTTGGTGGAAGATCATATGTTCAGATCTATTATGCTATTCAATACCCCTCTGATCTTGGACATGAATATGATGTGTGAGTAGTTACTTTTGTTCTTGAGGACATGTGAGGAGTCTTGTCATAAGTAATCATGTGAATTTGGTATCAGTTTGATATTTTGATGATATGATGTTGTTGATTCCCTTAGTGGTGTTATGTGAACATTGACTACATGACACTTCACCATCTTTGGGCCTAAGGGAATGCATTGTGGAGTAGTAATTAGATGATGTTTGCTAGAGTGACAGAATCTTAAACCCTAGTTTATGTGCTATTCCATAAGGGGTTGATTTGGATCCCTATGTTTAATGCTATAGTTAGATTTATCTCAATTCTCCTTTCGTAGTTGCGGATGCTTGCGAGCGGGGTTAATCGTAAGTGGGAGGCTTGTTCAAGTAAGAACAACACCCAAGCACCGGTCCACCCACATATCAAATTATCAAAGTAGCGAACATGAATCAAAGAAACATGATGAAAGTGACTAGACGATATTCCCGTGTGTCCTCAAGAACCCTTAGCTTATTATAAGAGACCATTCCGGTCTGTCCTTTGAAAAAAAACAGGATTGGGATACCTTGCCGCTCCTTAGTTAGTATTTCTACCTGTCACTTGTTACAAATTATCTTGCTATCAAACTATTCGTTACTAATAATTTCACTGCTTGCAGAAAATACCTTGCTGAAAACCGCTTGTCATTTCCTTCTGCTCCTAGTTGGGGTCGACACTCTTACTTATGGAAAGGACTACGATAGATCCCCTATACTTGTGGGTCATCAAGGCTCTTTTCTGGCACCGTTTCCAGGGAGTGTAATTTGGTAAGGAAACATTTATATTACGTGCTGAAATTTACTGTTACTTGTTATTATGGAAAACCATCCTTTGAGGGGCTTGTTCGGGGTATATTCACCTTGGCCGAAAGCACAAAGTGTTGCTCCTCAACCTACTACACCTACTGGAAATATTTATTATGAGATTCCTTCGGGTATGATAGAGAAACCGTTAGCTAATCCTTATGCAGGAGATGGAATAGTACATCCTGATATGCACCTAATCTATGTGGATGAAATTTGTGGATTATTTAAGCTTGCAGGTTTACCCGGAGATGAAGTTAATAAGAAGGTATTCCCTTTATCTTTGAGGGGAAAGGCATTGACATGGTATAGGCTATGTGATGATATTGGAACGTGGGATTGGAATTGATTGAAATTAGAATTTCATCAAAAGTTTTTATCCTATGCATTTGGTTCATCATGGTCGGAATTATGTATATAATTTTTGGCCTTGTGAAGGAGAAAGCATCGCCCAAGCTTGGGGGAGGCTTAAGTACATGATGTACACATGCCCCAATCATGAGCTCCCAAAGGAAATTATCTTACATAATTTTCATGCTCGACTTTCTCATGATGATCAAACCATGCTCAATTCTTCTTCGACTGTCTCCTTTATGAATAGAATTACTGAATTAAGATGGGATCTTCTGGAAAGAATTAAACGTAACTATGAAGATTGGGAAATCGACAAAGATAATGAGTCATGTATAATACTTGAGTTCGATTGTGTTAAATCTTTTATGGATACCGAAGCTTTTCATAAGTTTAGCACTAAATATGGTCTTGACTCTGAGATAGTAGCCTCCTTTTGTTAATCATTTGCTACTCATGTTGATCTCCCTAAGGAGAAATGGTTTAAATATCATCCCCCTGTTAAAGAAAAGATTAAGGAGCCTGTTATAGTTAAAGATGAAACTATCATTTACAATGTTGATCCAGTTCCTACTGCTTATATTGAAAACCCACCTTTCCCTGTTAGGATAAAGGAACATGCTAAGGTTTCAACTATGGTTAACAAAAGTAATATTAGGGCACCTAGACCCTCTGAACAAATTAAAGTTGAACCTAATGTTGCTATGGTTAAAGATCTCTTGGTCGAAAATATAGATGGGCATGTTATTTACTTTTGTGGTGCAGCTGCTAGAATTGCTAAGCCCAATGATAAAGATAAGAATAAACCTGTTGTTGGCATGCCTATTCTCTTAGTTAAGATACGAGATCATTGTTATCATTGCTTATGCTATTTGGGTGCTAGTGTGAGTGCTATTCCATTTACCTTATATCAAGAAATTATGAATGATATTGCACCCGCTGAAATAGAGGACATTGATGTTACTATTAAGCTTGCAAATAGAGATACTATTACACCACTTGGGATTGTTAGAGATGTTGAAGTCTTGTGTATAAAAATAAAATACCCTACTAATTTTGTAGTTCTTGGTTCTCCACAAGATGATTTTTGTCCCATAATATTTGGTAGACCTTTCTTGAACACTGTTAATGTTAAGATTGATTGCGCTAAAGAAACTGTCAGTGTCAACTTTGGTGATGTATCTCATGAGTTTAATTTCTCTAAGTTTCGTAGACAATATCATGAGAAGGAATCGTCTAGTAAAGATGAAATTATTGGTCTTGCTTCTATTGCTGTGCCTCCAACTGATCCGTTAGAACAATATTTGCTAAACCATGAAAATGATATGCATTTGAATGAAAGAAATGAAATAGATAAGATGTTCTTTAATCAACCACCTATCCTTAAACACAATTTGCCTTTTGGAGGTCCTCCTCCACCTAAAGGTGATCCCGTGTTTTAATTAAAAAAATTCTTGATACATTGAAATATGTTTATCTTGATGAAAAGAAGATATATCCTGTTATTATTAGTGCTAACCTTTCAGAGCATGAAGAAAAGAGATTATTAAAAACTCCGAGGAAGCACTGTGCTGCTATTGGATATACTCTTGATGATCTTAAGGGCATTAGTCCCACTCTATGTCAGCATAAAATTAATATGGAGCCTGATGCTAAAACAATTGTTGATCATCAATGATGATTAAATCCTAAGATGAAGGAGGTGGTAAGAACTGAAATATTAAAGCTTCTAGAAGCAGGTATAATCTATCCCATAGCTGATAGTAGATGGGTAAGTCCCATTCATTATGTCCCTAAGAAAGGAGGCATAACCGTTGTCCCTAATGATAAAAATGAACTTATTCCACAAAGAATTGTAACTGGTTATAGGATGGTAATTGATTTTAGTAAACTAAACAAAGCTACTAAGCTACTATAAAAGATCATTACCCGTTACCTTTTATTGATCAAATGTTAGAAACATTGTCTAAGCATACACAATTTTGCTTTCTTTATGGATATTCTGGTTTCTCTCAAATACCCGTATCATAATCCGACCAGGAGAAAACCACCTTTACTTGTCCTTTTGGAACTTATGCTTATAGCTGTATGCCTTTTGGTTTATGAAATGCACCTGCTACCTTTCAAATATGTATGACTGCTATATTCTCTGACTTTTGTGAAAATATTGTTGAGGTTCTCATGGATGATTTTTCCATTTACGGAACTTCTTTTGATGATTGCTTAAGCAACCCTGATCAAGTTTTGCAAAGATGTGAACAAACTAATCTTGTCTTGAATTGGGAGAAGTGCCACTTTATGGTGAATGAAGGTATTGTCTTGGGGCATAAAATTTCCAAGCGAGGCATTAAAGTGGATAAAGCTAAAGTTGATGTAATTGAGTAAATGCCACGTCCTAAATATATTAAAGGTATAAGAAGTTTCCTTGGTCATGTTGGTTTCTATAGGAGGTTTATTAAAGACTTCTCTAAAATTTCCAGGCCTCTTACTAATCTCTTGCAAAAAGATGATCCTTTTTTTGATGATGATTGTGCAGAAACCTTTGAAACACTTAAGAAAGCCTTAACCTCTGCATCCATTGTTCAACCACCTGATTGGAATTTTCCTTTTGAAATTATGTGTGACGCTAGTGATCATGTTGTTGGTGCTGTTCTGGGACAAAGAGTTGACAAGAAATTAAATATTATCCATTATGCTAGCAAAACTCTAGACAGTTCCCAAAGAAATTATTCTACTACTGAAAAGGAATTTCTAGTAGTTGTGTTTGCTTGTGATAAATTCAGATCTTACATTGTTGATTCTAAAGTAATTGTCCACACTGATCATGCTGCTATTAAATACCTTATGCAAAAGAAAGATGATAAACCTAGACTCATTAGGTGGGTTCTATTGTTACAAGAATTTTATTTGCATATTACTAATAGGAAGGGAGCTGAGAACCCCGTAGCTGATAACTTGTCTAGGTTGGAAAATATTCTTGATGACCCACTAGCTATTGATGATAGCTTTCCCGATGAACAACTAGCTATCATAAATGCTTCTGATAATACTCCTTGGTATGTAGACCATGCTAATTATGTTGTTGCTAAATTTATACCACCTAGTTTTACATACCACCAAAAGAAAAAAAATCTTATTTGATTTAAAACATTACTTCTGGGATGACCGACATCTTTATAAAGAAGGAGTAGATGATATTATTAGACATTGTATACCTGAGCATGAAGAAGAAAAAATCCTAAAGAAGTGTCACTCCGAGGCTTATGTTAGACACCATGCGGGAGACAGAACTGCACACAAGGTATTACAATCTGGTTTTTATTGGCCTGCCCTTTCAAGGATGCTCATAATTTTGTCTTATCTTGTGATGAATTTCAAAGAATTAGTAATATTGGTAGACGTCAGGAAATGCCTATGAATTATCCACTTGTCATTGAACCATTTGATGTTTTGGGATTTGATTATATGGGACCTTTTCCTTCCTCTAATGGGTATACATATTTTGGTTGTTGTTGATTATGTTACTAAGTGGGTAGAACCTATTCCAACTAGTAGTGTTGATCATAACACTTCCATTAAAATGCTTACATACGTTATTTTCCCGAGGTTTGGAGTCCATAGATATTTAATGGATGATGGTGGTTCACATTTTATTCATGGTGCTTTCCATAAATTGCTTGCTAAATATGATGTCAACCATAGAATTGCATCCCCCTATCATCCTCAATCTAGTGATCAAGTTGAATTGAGCAATAGAGAAATAAATTTAATTTTGCAAAGGACCGTCAATAGATCTACAAAGAATTGGTCTAAGAAACTTGATGATGCATTATGGGCTTATAGAACTGCTTAAAAATCTTATGGGTATGTCTCCATATAAAATGGTCTATGGAAACGCATGTCATTTACTTCTTGACTTAGAACATAAGGCATATTGGGCAATTAAAGAACTCAATTATGATTTCAAACTTGTCGGTGAAAAGAGGTTATTTGATATTAGCTCGCTAGATGAATGGAGGACCCAAGCTTATGGAAATGCCAAATTATTTAAAGAAAAAGTTAAAAGATGGCATGCTAAAATAATTCAAAAAGGGGAATTCAAAGTGGATGAGTATGTTCTATTGTACAATTCTTGTTTTAGACTTTTTACAGGAAACCTTCTCTCCAAATGGGAAGGACCATATATCATCGAAGAAGTTTATCGTTCTGTAGCTATTAAGATCAATAATTCCGAAGGCACTAACCTGAAGGTGGTCAATGGACAAAGAATTAAGCATTATATCTCAGGTATGCCTATTAATGTTGAAACTAACATTATTCAAACTACGACGCCGGAGGAATACATAAAAGAGACCTTCCATAACACTCCAGAACCTTGAAAAGGAAGAGGTACGTGATACTGCAAGTAAACCAACTCCAAAAATTCCAAAAAATACTTTCTATCAGTTTTGGAATATTAGAAAAAAATAGAAAAATAAGAAACACCCGAGGGGGCCACCCAAGTGCCCACAAGGCACCATGGCATGCCTACCCCCCAGGCGCGCCCTGGTGGATTGTTGGCCCCTCGTGAGCCTTCTTGGCCCCGTTTTCTTCTGAATACTTGTTTTGCAAGATAAAAATTATTTATATATACTCCCAGATGTTTTGACCACTGCATCGCGGAAATATTGTCTATTCTTGTTTCGTTCTTGTTTTTGTCAGATCTATCAAGCCAGACATCATGTCGTCCTCTTCACCTAACAGCATAGAAGACAATGCTTGGTTGCTGCAGATGGAACTAAGGAGAGAGGGAACCGAGGAGGATTCCATGGAAGAAGATGATGGAAACTTGCTTGGAGTCCACCCTCTGGCCTCCGAGAGGGGCACACTGGCTGCATCTCCACTACTCCGAACCCCCATCAATCCATGAGGTCAATGAATGATCAAGGGAATCATAAAGTGCCTCTGTATCGTATCACCATCACTTTTTATTATCTTTACCTATTTTAGTTCGATCCTTAGTTATTTTGTGATTTAGTTGAATAAAAGTTTAGTATGGTCTATTTTCGAGTGCTAGTTGCGTGATCTATCTATCTATCTATCTATCTATCTATCTATCTATCTATCTATCTATCTATCTATCTATATATCTATCTATCTATGTAATCGAGTTGAGAGTTATATAATAAAGAGTAGTTTGAATTTTCCTTCTTTACTTTTATGTTTCAATCCTAGCAATGAAAATAATGAAAAAGATCATAGTCTAATCTTATGGAAAGTGACGACAATACATAAGGAAAAGTATAAGTGGTAAAATTTATTGGAAGTTGACAAGCATAGCATTGGTCAATGATGCAATTCACGAAATATATAATAAGGGAAGAGAAGATTCACATGCAAATATACTATCTTGGACATCTTTTATGATTGTGAGCCCCCATTAAGTATTTTATGCCAAATTGTTGATGTTGGACAAGGAAGACAACATAATGAGTTATGTTTGCTTATATTTGCATAGAAGTTATATTGTCATAGATCCTCCAAGAAGTGGTTCTTGCTCAATATCTTTGCTAGCCAACTATCCGCACCAAGTAGAGATACTACTTGTGCATCCAAAGACCTTAAACCAGTTTCATGTCATGAGAGTCCACTATACCTACCTATGGATCGAATAATATCCTTCAAGTAAGTTGTCATCGGTCCATAAAGGAATAAAAATTGCTCTTAAATATGTGATCTTTTAGTGCAAGGGAAAATAAGTGTTGTACGGACCTGTGATGGTGAAGAAATAAAAGCGATAGACTGCATAATAAAGGCTCCTATCACAAGGGGCAATATAATGTGCCATTCCTTTACATTAAGAGCTTTTGCATCCAAAAACAAAAAGTGCATGACAACCTCGGCTTCCCTCTGCGAAGGGCCTATCTTATACTTTTATGTATTTACTTTTTATGCAAGTCAATAGTGTTCTCCTTTATTCCTTTTTATTTTTCTCTTTTGTAAGCATCATGTGGTGGGGAAAGAGCTAGGTACATATATCCAGTTGGATATGAGTGATCATGAGTTATTATTGTTGACATCACCCTTGAGGTGAATAAGTTGGGAGGCGAAATTATAAGCCCCTAAATTTCTATGTGTCTGGTTGAAACTTTTTGCTATATATATGTTTTGAGTGTGAGCAATCATAGAAGGCTAAATGATGGTTGAGTATGTGGACTAGCTAAAAATCTCTGACATGAGACCCGTCCTGAAAATATGATGAATTGCAACCGCATTGTTAACTGAGCAGATAGTTTGTTAGTCTTCAAGAAAGTTTATGCCTTATACTTCATTGTTGTGATGAATTGTTACTTGCTCATGAGAAGTTTTATGGTAATTAATATTTCTGGTATAATAATGATCATGATGCTACTATGTTCATATTTTCTTTTTTATCGACACCTCTCTCTCTCTAAACATGTGCATGATTTTCGATATCGGCTTTTTGCTTGTGGACGAGCGAGGTCTAAGCTTGGGGGAGTTGGTACATCCATTTTGCATCATGATTTCCTACTGTCATTTATAGTGTTTTTAGTCAATATAAAACTTTGTGGAGCAATTCTAATACCTTTTCTCTCTTAATATGCAAGATTTACATGAAGAGGGAGATTGCCGGCAGCCGAAATTCTGGACCTAAAAAAGCTATGTCAGAGATACCTATTCTGCACATCTCCAAATGAGCTCAAATTTTACGGAGATTTATTTTGGAATAAATAAAAAATACTGGAGCAAAGAAGTACCAGAGGAGGCCACATAGGTGCCCACAAGGCACCATGGCACGCCCACCCCCAGGCGCGCCCTGGTGGCTTGTGGGGACCCTGGCCAGCCTTCGGTGCCCATCTTCTGGTATATAAGCCCATTTTCCCAAAAAAGGGGATGACTTTCGGGATGGAGTGCCGCTTTCTTGAGGCGGAACTTGTGCAGGAGCAATTTTTCTCTCCGACAGAGTGATTCCGCTGGGGATACTTCCCTCCAGGAGGGGGAAAACAAAGCCAGTCATCACCAACAACCCTCATCGTGGGGACATCAATCTTCATCAACATCTTCACCAACATCATCTCATCTCAAACCCTAGTTTATCTCTTGTATTCAATCTTTGTATCAAAACCTCAGATTGGTACCTATGGGTTGCTAGTAGTGTTGATTACATCTTGTAGTTGATGCTAGTTGGTTTATTTGGTGGAAGATCATATGTTCAGATCTATTATGCTATTCGATACCCCTTTGATCTTGGACAGGAATATGATGTGTGAGTAGTTACTTTTGTTCTTGAGAACATGGGAGAAGTCTTGTCATAAGTGATCATGTGAATTTGGTATTCGTTTGATATTCTGATGATATGTATGTTGTTGATTCCCTTAGTGGTGTTATGTGAACCTAGACTACATGAAACTTCACCATATTTGGGCCTAAGGTAATGCATTATGGAGTAGTAACTAGATGATGGGGAGCTCGCCTCCTTCTTTTTTGCAATCGCCGAAATTGTACGACGACCCTTCTTGTTCGAGGCATACGACCCTGAGACGTGACAGTGTCACTTTTCCGGCCCGGTAAAGTGACAGTTATATAAATAAGAATAAGAAAGAGAAGTGTGATGTTGTCGTGTTGTCAGCAATCAAATTATCGTAAATAGATAGTACGGTTGCGTTGTTTCAATTTCTGTTCGTACTCTGATTGCCGTGGCCGCAGCTCGATCTTGGCAAATTTCTCAAATGGATGTCAAAAATGCTTTCCTTCATGGTGATCTACATGAGTTTTTTCTATATGCAGCCACCTCTGGGTATTGAAGTTCCTGATGGTCATGTTTGTCGCCTTCGAAAGGCCCTCTATGGGAAAAAAGCAACCACCTCGTGCTTGGTTTGAGCGGTTTAGGTCTGTGGTTCAAGCTGCTGGTTTCTCTTCTAGTGAGCATGACCCTGCACTTTGCACTCATACATCTGACCGCGCTCGTACCTTGCTTCTTCTCTATGTTGATGATATGTTGATCACTTGAGATGATCAGAAGTACATTGCTTTTGTGAAGAAAAAGTTGAGTGAGCAATTCAAGATGTCAGATTGATTTTCTCTTAGTTATTTTCTGAGAATTGAGGTTGATCAAACTAATGATGGTTACTATCTCTCTCAGCATCGCTATACTCAGGATTTGATCTCACGCTCAGGTCTTACTGATACACACACTGCCGCTACACCCATGGAGCTCCATCTCCAATTGCGCCCTAGTGATGGTACTCCTATTGAGGGATACCACTCGCTATCGTCACCTTGTAGGCAGCCTTGTGTACCTCACTGTGACCCGGCCTGACATTGCTCATGCAGTCCACATTGTCAGTCAGTTTGTCAGTGGTTACTTGAGGGAGATGCAAATACTTCATTCTTCCATAGTGCTGCCAATGGAAGACACATAAAATGTAATATTGCTTCTTTGGAACATGAAGGAAATGTTATACAAGATGAGAAAGAGTTGCAAGAACACATTTCTAGTTACTATAAGAGACTATTTGGTTCAGAGGACAGGGGGACATATCTCTTGGTGGAAGCCCCTTGGTCAACAGAGCACATGCTATCAGAATTAGACAATGAAGAGTTGACTAAGCCTTTCACTATGGAGGAAATAGAGTTAGTAGTTAAAGAGATGAAAACCAATACAGCTCCTGGCCCATATGGCTTACCAGTAATCTTTTAGAAACATTTTTGGGAGATGGTTAAAGAGATGGTCAAAAGAATGCTTGATAGCCTGCATGCTGAGGAGTTGCAATTTAGAAGACTTAATTATGGGGTGGTTACTCTGATTCCTAAAACGAAAGATGCTGCAACTATCAAGCAATATCGGCCAATATGTTTATATTATGTTTGTTAGAAAATTGTGACTAAAGTACTGACAAATAGGCTTGAGAGAGTTGCAGATAAGGTGGTGAGCAAGAGTCAGATGACATTTATGAAAAACGGAAATATTTTAGATGGGGTGGTCACTATCCATGAGGTGTTTCATGAGCTTAGGAGGACTAAACAAGAGGGGGTCATACTAAAGCTAGACTTTGGAAAAGCATATGACAGGGTCAATTGGGATTTTCTACAAGAGGTTTTGCTTAAAAAGGGTTTTCTTTAGTGAGAAGTGGATAGGTTGGATTAAACAAGTGGTAGAAGGAGGTGCACTGAGTATCAATATTAATGGAGAGGATCCTAGCCTTGTTCCATTTGAATTTGCTAGAGTGACAGAAGCTTAAACCCTAGTTTATGCGCTATTCCATAAGGGGCTGATTTGGATCCATATGTTTAATGCTATGGTTAGATTTATCTTAATTTTTATTTTGTAGTTGTCGATGCTTGCGAGAGGGGTTAATCATAAGTGGGAGGCTTGTTCAAGTAAGAACAAAACCCAAGCACTGGCCCACCCACATATCAAATTATCAAAGTGGTGAACGTGAATCAAACAAACATGATGAAAGTGACTAGATGAAATTCCCGTGTGTCCTCAAGAACGCTTAGCTTATTATAAGAGATGGTTCTGGCCTGTCCTTTTCAACAAAAAGGATTGGGATAATTTGCTTCACCTTAGTTACTTTTGCTACTTGTCACTTGTTACAAATTATCTTGCTATCAAATTACTCGTTGCCGATAATTTCAGTGCTTGCAAAAAATACCTTGCTAAAAACCGCTTGTCATTTCCTTATGCTCCTCGTTTGGTTCGACACTCTTACCTGTCTAAAGGACTATGATAGGTCCCCTATACTCGTGGGTCATCAGGTTTACGGCTCTGACTTCGACAACAACTCCAAGAGAAGTTATCACTCCGACTATAGTCAATATGAAGGTGTTGCTGGACTTGCTCTCGTATCCTACAAATCCTATGATCTATTTGATTCACTAAATGAAGGAATTGAAAGATGCTTCATGGCTAAAGTCCCCAAGGCATCACACACCAGGTATCTTGATTTCAATAGTGATGAGAATGATTTTCTAGGTGATGATGATTTGCTTGTTGATAAAACTAGTGATGTGAGCTATAATGAACTCACTAGTAATCATGATAGTCAAGACGAAATGAGTGACAATGCTAAGAAGGAGACTGAGCGCCTAATTAAAGAACTAAACAATCTTAAGTTAGCTCATGAAACAACTCAACAAGATCATAGAGAGCTCCTAAGAACTCATGAGAAGCTACGCTTCGAGAAGCTAAATTTAGAGCAAGAGCATGAGCTTCTAAAAGCAATCAATGATGATCTTCGAAAGAAGAGTTCTTCTTACATTGACAAACGCCTTCTCTTGTCTAATTTTATGCCACAAGTTAAATCTACGCAAACTAGTAACACGAGTAAGAAATGTTCTACCTCTAGTAGTAGCAATAACAACGGTAAATCCAATGTTGTTACTTTTGGTAGTTCTATTGATTCCACTAATGATTCTCTTAGCCAAGTTACACTTGAGCAAGAAAATAATATATTGAAAGGAATTAGAAAAGGGTGTCTACAAGAGCCTTGTCGAAAGTAAGCAATTTGAGGAAATTGTACGCAAGGAAGGAAGGCACCGGAAGAACCAATGTATTGGTTTTGAACGAAAGTTTAATGCAAATGGAGTTGAGTGGGAATAAGATCAATACCCAAGATGAAGTTTGTTCCTCAACAAGATAAGTATGATCCCACGTCTCTTGATGGAACACAAGCTCAATATGATCTTCCACCACAAGTCCACAAGCTAAAAGGCAAGGACAAGCTTCAAGAAAAGATTGACTCATTTGAAGAACCACCTCAGGCCTTGGTCAAGTGGGTTCCCAAGACTTCATAAAGTACTACTACAACTCCAAGGATTCCCCTAAAGTTGATGTAGGTACCAAATAAGAAGAACTAGAGAGTTCTTGAGGGTGACTCCTCCAACAACCTTCACTCCTATTCATTCATGTCAAGGACTTGTGCAACAAACTTCAACATCTTGCACTAGTTCATGGAGTCACAAACCCTCTTGTTGGTAAGTCAAGGGATACGATATTCAATGCATTCATGGACATCTCATCTTGTGTGCATATTACTCTATGTGTATGGATATTCTTGTTTGTTCCTTGTGGGACTAACACATGTAGTTACATGATGTCTACTACACAACCTTTTTCTTGTAGACGTTGTTGGGCCTCCAAGTGCAGAGGTTTGTAGGACAGTAGAAAATTTCCCTCAAGTGGATGACCTAAGGTTTATCAATCCATGGGAGGCATAGGATGAAGATGGTCTCTCTCAAACAACCCTGCAACCAAATAACAAAGAGTCTCTTGTGTCCCCAACACACCCAATACAATGGTAAATTGTATAGGTGCACTAGTTCGGCGAAGAGATGGTGATACAAGTGCAATATGGATGGTAGATATAGGTTTTTGTAATCTGAAAATATAAAAACAACAAGGTAGAAAGTGGTAAAAGTGAGCACAAACGGTATTGCAATGCTAGGAAACAAGGCATAGGGTTCATACTTTCCATAGTGCAAGTTCTCTCAACAATGATAACATAACTGGATCATATAACTATCCCTCAACATGCAACAAAGAGTCACTCCAAAGTCACTAATAGCAAAGAACAAATGAAGAGATTATGGTAGGGTACGAAACCACCTCAAAGTTATCCTTTCTGATCAATCTATCATAGAGTTCGTACTAGAATAACACCTTAAGACACAAATCAACCAAAACCCTAATGTCACCTAGATACTCCAATGTCACCTCAAGTATCCGCACACAATCTCAGATTCATCTATTCAACCAACACAAAGAACTTCAAAGAGTGCGCCAAAGTTTCTACCGGAGAGTCAAGACGAAAACGTGTGTCAACCCCTATGCATAAGTTCACGAGGTCACGGAACTCGCAAGTTGATCACCAAAACATACATCAAGTGGATCACGTGATATCCCATTGTCACCACAGATAAGCACATGCAAGACATACATCAAGTGTTCTCAAATCCTTAAAGACTCAATCCGATAAGATCACTTCAAAGGGAATACTCAATCCATTACAAGAGAGTAGAGGGGGAGAAACATCATAAGATCCAACTATAATAGCAAAGCTCGCGATACATCAAGATCGTACCATCTCAAGAACATGAGAGAGAGAGATCAAACACATAGCCACTGGTACATACCCTCAGCCCCGAGGGTGAACTACTCCCTCCTCGTCATGGAGAGCACCGAGATGATGAAGATGGCCACCAGTGAGGGATTCCCCCTCTGGCAGGGTGCTGGAATAGGGTCCCGATTGGTTTTTGGTGGCTATAGAGGCTTGTGGCGGTGGAACTCCCGATCTATTCCACTCCCCGATGCTTTTAGGGTATATGGACATATATAGGAGAAAGAGTCGGTCAGGGGAGCCACGAGGGGCCCACGAGGGTGGGCCGCGCCTCCCTGCCTCGTGGCTTCCTCGAAGCTTCCCGGACGTCTACTCCAAGTCTCCTGGATTGCTTCCGTTCCAAAAATAACTCCCCCGAAGGTTTCATTCCGTTTGGACTCCATTTGATATTCCTTTTCTTCGAAACACTGAAATAGGCAAGACAACAATTTGGGCTAGGCCTCCGGTTAATAGGTTAGTCTTGAAAATAATATAGAAGTGTTTAGTAAAGCCCATAAACATCCAAACATATAATATAACAGCATGAATACTTCATAAATTATAGATACGTTGGAGACGTATCATCATCCCCAAGCTTAATTCATGCTCGTCCTCGAGTAGGTAAATGATAAAAGAAAGAATTTATGAAGTGTGAATGCTAGCAGGTGCACAAGTTTGATCAATGGTAATTTCAATCACCTTTTCTAGCATCATTATATATCATAACAGTAGCTCAACTCATAGGACTTCTCATGATCAAGTAACAAGCTATTCACATGTTAAAGTATAGATCATAAACTTTCTTGAAAACTAACAAACCGTGTTATTAGTCATCAAACAATTACAATTCATCTTATTTTCAGGAAGGGTCTATGTCAGAGCTTTGATTCAGCAAACTTCACATACTCAACTATCATTTAGTCTTTCACAATTGCAAACACTCACGTGATATTTATGGGTTCAAAGTTTTAATCAGACACAGAGAAAGATAGGGGCTTATAGATTCACCTCCCAACCTTTTACCTCAAGGGTAATGTCAACAATAATAGTTCATGATGCCT
>NC_041386.1:579418666-579427240 GCF_002162155.2 Triticum dicoccoides | reverse complement strand
GGATCTTTCCAACACAATGTGCTTGCCAAAGGATAAAATGTAAAAAGGAAAGGTGAAGATCACCATGACTCTTGCATAAGGTATAAGACAAGAATAAAATATAGGCCCTTCGCAGCGGGAAGCAGAGGTTGTCATGCGCTTTTATAGTTGGATGCACAAAATCTTAATGCGAAAGAACATCACTTTATATTGCCACTTGTAATAGGGACCTTTATTATGCAGTCCGTCACTTTTATTGCTTCCACATCACAAGATCGTATAAAGCTTATTTTCTCCACACTAATAGATCATACATATTTAGAGACCAATATTTATTGCATGCACCGATGATAACTTGCTTAAAGGATCTTACTCAATCCATAGGTAGGTATGGCGGACTCTCATGGCAATACTGGTTTAAGGGATGTTTGGAAGCACAAGTAGTATCTCTACTTGGTGCAAAGAATTTGGCTAGCATGAGGGGGAAAGGCAAGCTCAACATGTTGAATGATCCATGGCAATATACTTTATTTCAGATATAAGAAAACATAACCCACTACGTTGTCTTCCTTGTCCAACATCAACCTTTTAACATGTCATATTTTAATGAGTGCTCACAATTACAAAAGATGTCCAAGATAGTATATTTATATGTGAAATCTCTCTTCCCTCAATATTCTTTCATGAATTGTTCAAGTGACCAATACAATGTTTGCTAACCTTCAATAAATTTACCACCTCTACTTCTTATATGTGAAGTCATTACTCCCCATGGGTTAAGCATAAGAAACATATATAATTTCAGATTTATTATATTCAATTCATTCAACCATTTACTCATAGGATATATGTGAAGCACTTGAATGAATAACAAACTACTCCGGATGATATAAGTGAAGATCAATGAGTAGTTAAATAATTATTTAGCTATGTGAAGACTCTCCCATTTAATAATTTCAGATCTTGATACTTTATACAAACAGCAAGCAAAACAAAATAAAATGACATCTAAGAATAGCAAACATCATGTGAAGAAGCAAAAACTTAGGATCAACCGATACTAACCGATAGTTGTTGAAGAAGAAATGTGGGATGCCAACCGGGGCATCCCCAAGCTTAGATGCTTGAGACTTCTTGAAATATTATCTTGGGATGCCTTGGGCATTCCCAAGCTTGATCTTTTGTGTCTCCTTAATTCCTCTCATATCACGGTCTCCCTAAATCTCAAAAGCTTCATCCACACAAAACTCAACAAGGACTCGTGAGATAAGTTAGTATAAACCAATGCAAAAACCTTATCATACTCTTCTGTAGCAAATCACTAAAATTATTAATCAACATTTCATACTAAATTCCTCCGCATATTTAATAGTCCTATCCTCAAATAGAATCATTAAACAAGCAAACATATGCAAACAATGCAAACATAACAGCAATCTGCCTAAACAGGACAGTCTGTGAAGAATGCAGCAAGATCCATACTTCCCTAGCTCCAAAAATTATGAAAGAAAATTCCCACTGTATTAAATTTATCAGAGCTTATTATGCAAAATGTTTCAACATTTTATCACATTCTGAATTTTCTAGGGAATTTTTGCAACAGTGGTAAACTTTCTGTTTTCAAACAGCAACATGTAGACTTGTAAAATAGGCATAGTAAAGGCCATCAATGCCACTTTTATTGAAATAAAAGATGCAAAACATTGTTCTAAACAACAGCAAGCAAGTCCTAACAAAATAAATTGACGCTCTAAGCAACACACATATCATGTGGTGAATAAAAATATAGCTCCAAGTAAAGTTACCGATGAACGAAGAGGAAAGAGGGGATGCCTTCCGGGGCATCCCAAAGCTTAGGCTCTTGGTTGTCCTTGAGTATTACCTTGGGGTGCCTTGGTAATACCCAATCTTAGGCTCTTTCCACTCCTTATTCCATAGTCCATCGAATCTTTACCCAAAACTTGAAAACTTCACAACACAAAACTTAACAGAAAACTCGTGAGCTCTGTTAGTAAAAGAAAACAAACCACCACTTCAAGGTACTGTAATGAACTCATTATTTATTTATATTGGTGTTAAACCTACTGTATTACAACTTTTCCATGGTTCATAAACTCTATTACTAGCCATAGATTCATCAAAATAAGCAAACAACACACGAAAAACAGAATCTGTCAAAAACATAACAATCTGTAGTAGTCTGTAGGTTTCAAATACTTCTGGAACCCCAAAAATACTAAAATAAATTTTTGGACGTGAGGAATTTATCTATCAATCATCTGCAAAAATAATTAACTAAATATCACTCTCCATTAAAAAATGGCAGCAAATCTCGTGAGCGCTAAAGTTTCTGTTTTTTTACAGCAAGATCGCAAAGACTTTCCCCAAGTCTTCCCAAAGGTTCTACTTGGCACAAACACTAATTAAAAGCATAAAAACACATATAAACAGAGGCTAGATGAATTATTTATTACTAAACAGGATAAAAAAGCAAAGAACAAAAATAAAATTGGGTTGCCTCCCAACAAGCGCTATCGTTTAACGCCCCTAGCTAGGCACGATGATTTCAATGATGCTCACATAAAAGATAACAATTGAAACATAAAGAGAGCATCATGAAGAATATTACTAGCACATTTAAGTCTAACCCACTTCCTATACATAGATATTTTGTGAGAAAACAATTTATGGAAACAATAATCAACTAGCACAGGAAGGCAAAACAAGCATAACTTTTAAACTTTAAGCACATAGAGAGGAAACTTGATATTATTGCAATTCCTACAAGCATATGTTCCTCCCTCATAATAATTTTCAGTAGCATCATGAATGAATTCAACAGTATAACTATCACATAAAGCATTCTTTTCATGATCTACAAGCATAGAAATTTTATTACTCTCCACATAAGCAAAATTCTTCTCATTCGGAATAGTGGGAGTATCATAAGAAACTCGAATACTATAAATTGTTTCAACATTAAAGGAGTAATGTTCAGAAAAAGGGTAATCATAATCATGCCAAGTTTTATAAATATAATCATCACTACTTTTTATAGCATAAGTATCATCACAATAATCATCATAAGTAGCAACTTTGTTACCATCATAATCGATTGAAACCTCTTCCGAGATAGTGGAATCATTACTAAATAAAGTCATGACTTCCCCAAATCCACTTTCGTAATTATCGCAATAAGATTCAACACCCTCCAAAATAGTGGGATCATTACTCCCTAAACTTGACACTCTTCCAAACCCACTTTCATCAATATAATCATCATAAGTAGGGGGCATGCTATCCTCATAACAAATTTGCATATCAAAACTTTGGAGGCTAAAAATATCATCTTCATTAAACATAGCATCCCCAAGCTTGGGACAAACATTAATTGCAGCAAATATATTCTCAAACATGTCATTCTCATCAAACATAGCATCCCAAAGCTTGGGCCTTTTCATATCATAAGCATAATCACTCTCATCATTAATAGAATGGATAGCACCAATGGTATAGCAATTATCATCATCACAATGAGCAATATGAGCAACATCATTTGGGAGGGATACCTTTCTACCTTTGCTTCTCCGTATTTTCTTTTTCTTCTTCACATCATGTGTGGGTTTAACCCTCTTTTTTGAGCTCCTTATTAATGAGATTGGTTGAATAGAAGGCTCCTCCTCGTTGCCTGATTCATCATAAGAAATAATAGGAGGATATTGGGAAGTCGCTTCCCTTTCGTTAGTATTCTCTTCATCTTCTATTTGTTTTCTTGTCTTTATGTAATTGGCAATATAAGGATTTTCAATGCAATTCACCGCAAAATACATAAAAATTTCTTCTAGATCAAAATCAAGAACTTTATCAAGGACAAATTCTGGAAGGTCATTAGTTATACGTTTCATTTCTTCATAACCCAAAAGCAAACTAAGTCCATTATGATATGCAAGGGAAATCAAGTCATCACAATTCTTGGACACGATTCGATCATGAAACAATTTGCATTGGAGATTTAAATGGCCACGTTCATTGCAAAGTTCACAAGTACGGCTAAGAAAGTTTAAATTTTCAGCACAAACATCTAGCCTTTATTGCAACCACTTAGTTTCCAAATACTTATGCCTCTTGCAAAATCTATCTTCCCTATTTGGTGTGTACTTGCAAACTCTATGCACTCCACAAAAATTGACATGCTTATAAGAGAAATTTTCATTATGACTAGTGCAATCATCATTAGTACTATGGATATTCAAGGAGTTCATACTAACAACATTGCACTCATGCTCATCATTTAAAGATTTAGTGCCAAACATTTTATAGACTTCTTCTTCTAGCACTTGAGCACAATTTTCCTTTCCATCATTCTCACGAAAAATATTAAAAGATGAAGCGTATGAGGCAAACTCAATTCCATTTTTTTGTAATTTTATAGACTAAACTAGTGATAAAATAAGAAACTAAAAGATTCGATTGCAAGATCTAAAGATATACCTTCAAGCACTCACCTCCCCGACAACGGCGCCAGAAAAGAGCTTGATGTCTACTACACAACCTTTTTCTTGTAGACGTTGTTGGGCCTCCAAGTGCAGAGCTTTTGTAACGCCCTCGATGTGGCTATATCTCCCACGTGTCGAAGCACGACTTAGAGGCATAACCGCATTGAAAGCAATGTCGCAAGTGAGGTAATCTTCACACAACCCATGTAATACATAAGGGAAAAAGATACATAGTTGGCTTACAATCGCCACTTCACACAATTACATGAATAAAGCATTACATCAACCAGATACAATCAAGGTCTGACTACGGAACCAAAATAAAAGAAGACTACCCCAAAAGCTACACAGATCCCCGATCGTCTCGACTGGGCTCCACTACTGATCAACTGGAAACGGAACAACATAAAGGACAAGATCTTCATCGAGCTCCTCCTTGAGCTTGGTTGCGTCATCTGCACGATTCAATGGCACCTGCAAGCTGGTTTTGGAAGTATCTGTGAGTCACGGGGACTCAACAATCTCACACCCTCGCGATCAAGACTATTTAAGCTTATAGGTAAGGTAAGAGGTATGAGGTGGAGCTGCAGCAAGCGACTAGCATATATGGTGGCTAACATACGCAAAAGAGAGCGAGAAGAGAAGGCAAAAGCACGGTCGAACATCTATGATCAAGAAGTGATCCTAGAACAACCTACGTCAAGCATAACTCCAACACCGTGTTCACTTCCCGGACTCCGCCAAGAAGAGACCATCACGGTTACACACGTGGTTGATGTATTTTAATTAAGATCAACTTCAGGTTTTCTACAACCGTATATTAACAAATTCCCATCTGCCCATAACCGCGGGCACGACTTTCAAAAGTTCAAATCCCTGCGGGGGTGTCCCGACTTAGCCCATCACAAGCTCTCACGGTCAACGAAGGATATTCCTTCTAGCGGGAAGACCCGATCAGGCTCGGAATCCTGGTTACAAGACATCCTCGACAATGGTAAAACAAGTCCAGCAAAGCCACCCGAATGTGCCGACAAATCCTGATAGGAGCTGCACATATCTCTTTCTCAGGGCACACCGAATTGTCCAAGGTTCCGGTAGGCCAGCCCAGAGTTACCCCTGGTGGCCACCGGCAGCTGACAGGTTGGACCAACACTCAGAGGAGCACTGGCCCGGGGGTTTAAATAAAGATGACCCTTGAGTCTGCAGAACCCAAGGGAAAGAAAAGGCTAGGTGGCGGATGGTAAAACCAATGTTGGGCCTTGCTGGAGGAGTTTTATTCAAGGCGAACTGTCAAGGGGTTCCCATTATAACCCAACCGCGTAAGGAACGCAAAATCTGGGAACATAACACCGATATGACGGAAACTAGGGCGGAAAGAGTGGAACAAAACACCAGGCATAAGGCCGAGCCTTCCACCCTTTACCAAGTATATAGATGCATTAATTAAATAAGAGATATTGTGATATTCCAAAAAGTAAACATGTTCCAACAAGGAACAACATCTCCATGTTCCAACAGGGAACAAACTTCGATCTTCACCTACAACTAACAACGCTATAAGAGGGGCTGAGCAAAGCGGTAACATAGCCAAACAACGGTTTGCTAGGATAAGGTGGGTTAGAGGCTTGGTTCAACAATATGGGAGACATGATAAGCAAGTGGTAGGTATCGCAGCATAGACATAGCAAAAGAGCGAGCAACTAGCAAGCAAAGATAGAAGTGATTTCGTGGGTATGGTCATCTTGCCTGAAATCCCGCAAGGAAGAAGAACAAGTCCATGAAGAAGACAAACGGACGTAGTCGAATAGGTCCTCACAAACACGACATTACCGGAACCAATCCGAAGAAGCGAACACCGGAAAGAAGCACACAACATAGTAAACAACCAACACATGAACATGGTATGATATGCGGGATGCGATATGCGGTGCATATGCATGATTTGCAAAGGAATGATGAAACTGACCTCAACTTGGAAATCCAAGAGTGCCACTGGAAACATGAGATGATTTCGGTTGAAATCGATATAAAGATCATCGGGATCGGATGCACGGTTTGGAAATGGCAAGCAAAACAAATATGGCACCGTTCTGCGATAATCAGCAAGTGATCAACTAATTGCATCAAGATAAATATGCTACAACACTCAAACATGACAGCAAAATGCATGGAAGGGATCCATTCATGATGCTTGTGTAGCGACCAGACCTCAAACGATCTGATCTCTGTGCTCCGGTGTCATCCCTGGATCAGTAATGCTGACACCACACAGTACTCGGAGGATTTATAGCAGAGTAGCAATCACACACTTATTACATCGAGTGTCTCAAAAGAGAACTTATTACAATAAATATGGCTTAAGGCCATCTAATAATGATAACAGTGGAAGGCTTGGAAGATAAGTGAGTCCATCAACTCCAATGGCATCACAGAGTATAGGACCACGACCTAAAACTCCTTAATCATCGTCTGAAAAGTCTGGAACATTAACGTTGCAGCCCGAAAATGGGTCAGCACATGGAATATGCTGGCAAGGTAACACCTAGAAAGTAATGGAATGCAACAGCTATACTACATGCATATTTGGCTGGTGGAAAGCTCTATGGTTACAGTTTCGCGTAAAGCCAATTTTCCCTACTTCAAAGGAATAAAATTTATTTAACTATCATGGTAGTTGTTAAACATTGAGAATGGTTGACATCATTCTCAATCCCAATTAAGCATCATCATTAAACATAACCCAACAAAATTAATTTAGAGTAACATGTTGAGATTCACATGATAATCCAAGTACTAGATACTCAAGATGTCCATAACCGGGGACACGGCTAATCATGATTAGTTTGTTACACTCTATAGAGGTTTGCGCACTTTTCCCCACAATACTCGATCGCCTCCGTTTGATTTCTCGCACTACATGATGTTTGAGAAGACGGATGACCGAGACAGAGTCTTTCAGAAGCGCTAGCACCTTACGATCGGGTAGACCGTACCACCTACATCCCCTACATCTGCTAGTCTACCACTGTAAGAGTTCGCACAATTTAGTCAACTATGCTAGAGCCCATAATAGCTTGTGGCTGCACACGGAAGTTTCTAGTATGAATAGTCTCATGATCCCTTTGAGCTTGGGTGGCGGTCCAAAAGAAAACAGGCAAGTCCTGGAAATACCCATGTGCCTCAATCCACCCAGATGTGTGTTTAAGTAGCCACCTTAGATAAACCATTAAATTAACAAAACTCACAACTATCATGGATATCACTCACCCAATCCACGTCTACTAGCATAGCATGGCATAATAAGCAAACGTAGAAGTAACTCCCAAAGGTTTGACAATAACAGGTAATAGGTACTACCTCATCTACTTTCCATCCTACAATTTAATTAGATCCTAATCATGCAATGTGTGAGGATTGATCTAATGCAATAAAACTGGGTAGTAGAAAAGGTATGATCAAAGTGTTACTTGCCTTGTTGATGATCCGCGAAACCTAACGATTCGAAGTAACACGCGGCGCACTCCGGGTACTCTATCGCAGACAAACAAACAAGCATACAATAAGTACTCATCTAATGCACAGGTAAAACTCAAATAAGAGATCTAACCAGAAGGTTCAACTTAAGAACTCCGGTTGGCAAAAAGAATCAAATCGAACGAAGCAACGAAAGTCAAACAGCGAAAGAAAACAACTTCGTTCTAGTAATCTGGATCTAGGGCAAGTTTTACAATAGCAAAATCTCGTTTAAGTTGGTTAAACGGATAGAGGGTTTCGAGACGAAACTCTAGGCGCTTGAATCGCCTGATTCCGATAAACGAGCGAAAAGTTATACTAAAATGAAAATCGGATCAGGAATCGTGATCAGAAAAATCGCGGATTTAATCCGAGAAAAAGAAAATAACGAACGGATTAACGAACGAACGTTCGTTATCCAGATCTAAACGATGAACGTGTTCGTTTAGACGAACAAACGAGCGAACGCTCGCTATTTAACCTAAACCAAAAAAACCGATCTAATAAAAAAAACGAAAACTAAAAAAAAACCGACGGAAAACCAATCGGTTTTCTAAAAAAAAATGGGCGGCGCGGGCGGCGGGCG
>NC_041386.1:579409897-579418562 GCF_002162155.2 Triticum dicoccoides | reverse complement strand
CGGCGCGAGCAGCGGCGGCGGGCGCGGGCGGCTGGGGCGGCTCGAGGCTGGGGCTAGGGTTCCTCCCCGGGGGGCTGGGCCGGCTTTTAAAGCCTGCCGGGCCAGAGTCCTATCCGGACACGGCCCGGTTAGGTCGGTTCCCTTTAAAAAAAAAAAATCCGCTCGGAAGAAAAATAAAAAAGAAATACTAAACGGACTCCAAAAATCCGGAAATAAATTTTCCCGGGCTTCTAAAATCAAGCTCAACAAAGTGGACATTTATTTGGGCCCTAAATGCAATTTTGAAAAATGCACATTTCTCCTAAATTCAAATAAAACACTGAAAAACTCCAAAATAAAATCTTATTTGATTTTATTATTAAATCCTCAATATTTCTTTATTTTGGGAAAGTCATTTTATTCCCTCTCTCATATTTTTGTAATAGAAATAATTGATGATAAAATAAATAAAATCAAATGATCTTATTCTCAAAATTTGAGAAAACTCAAATATGAAAATAACGAAATCCCCAACTCTCTCCGTGGGTCATTGAGTTGCGTAGAATTTTCTAGGATCAACCAAAATGCAAAATAAAATATGATATGCAATGATAATCTAATGTATAACATTCCAAATTGAAAATTTGGGATGTTACAAACCTACCCCCCTTAATATGAATCTCGCCCTCGAGATTCGGGTTGGCTAGAAAATAGGTGAGGGTGGTCTTTGAACAAATCTTCCTCTCGCTCCTAGGTGGCTTCATCCTCCGTGTGGTTGCTCCACTGAACTTTGCAAAATTTGATAACCTTGCTGCGAGTAAATCGGTTGGCAAACTCGAGAATCTTGACTGGCTTCTCCTCGTAGGTCAAATCGTTATCCAACTGAATAGTTTCCAAAGGCACGGTATCTCTCAATGGTATGTCAGCCATCTCCGCGTGACACTTCTTCAATTGAGAAACGTGGAACACATCATGAACTCCTGACAATCCTTCGGGCAATTCCAACCTATAGGCTACTTCCCCCATACGTTCCAATACTCGATATGGTCCTACAAATCGTGGTGCTAACTTCCCTTTAACTCCAAAACGCTTTGTTCACCGAAGTGGAGATACTCGAAGATAAGCTCTATCTCCGACTTCGTAAACTGTCTCCTTGCGTTTAGAATCCACATAACTCTTCTTTCTGGACTGGGCTACCTTGAGCCTATCGCGAATCAATTTCACCTTCTGTTCAGACTATTTAATCAAGTCAGGTCCAAACAACTGGCGGTCTCCAACTTCGTCCCACGACAGCGGTGTCCTACACCTCCTTCCATACAAAGCTTCGAAAGGGGCCATCTTTAGACTGGTTTGATAACTGTTGTTGTAAGAGAACTCTGCATATGGCAAATTATCGTCCCAACTAGATCCGTAATCTAGCGCACAAGCTCTCAGCATATCCTCCAAAATCTGATTGACTCTCTCGGTCTGTCCATCTGTCTATGGATGAAAAGCTGTATTGAATTCTAGCTTGGTACCCAAAGTTTCGTGCAACTGCTGCCAGAACTTTGAGGTAAACTGGGTTCCTCTATCTGATACGATACTCCTTGGAACTCCATGCAGACACACTATTCTGGTCATGTATATCTTTGCCAACTTAGCACTGGTGTAAGTGGTCTTTACTGGGATGAAATGAGCTACTTTCGTCAATCGATCAACTACAACCCAAATTGAGTCATAGCCTGAACGAGTCCTGGGCAATCCCGTGATAAAATCCATGCCTAGCTTATCCCACTTCCATTCGGGTATCGGCAATGGTTGTAACAACCCTGCTGGCTTCTGATGCTCTGCCTTTACTCTCTGACATACATCACAAACTGCTACATACTCCGCAATATCCTTCTTCATTTCGGTCCACCAGAAAATGTCCTTCAAATCCAAATACATCTTGGTATTTCCTGAGTGAATTGAATACGGTGAATCGTGTGCCTCTTGCAAAATCAACTTCCTGATCTCCGGGTCATTGGGCACATAAACGCGGTCTTCAAACCATAAGGTGTCGTGCTCATCCTCACGAAATCCTTTAGCTTTTCCTTTGCTCAGTTTCTCTTTTATAGCGGCAATCTCTTTGTCAGTTTTCTGAGCTTCTCTGATTCTATCCATCAAGGTTGACTGAATCTCCAATGTTGCTACATAGCCTCTCGGAACTATTTCCAAACATAGTTCCCGAAGATTTTCTGCTAACTCCTTGGGTATTTCTCCCGTCATTAGTGTATTGACATGGCTCTCGCGGCTTAATGCGTCAGCTACTACATTAGCCTTTCCGGGGTGATAATGCAATTTCATATCATAATCCTTGATAAGCTCCAACCATCTCCTTTGTCTGAGATTCAACTCCTTCTGTGTGAAGATGTACTTCAAACTCTTATGATCCATGTACACCTCACAATGGTTTCCAATGAGAAAATGTCTCCATGTTTTCAACGCATGCACTACGTCAGCTAACTCCAAATCATGCGTGGCATAATTCAACTCATGAGGCTTCAGTTGTCTTGAGGCATATGAAACAACTCTCCCTTCCTGCATAAGTACTGCTCCAAGTCCTCGACGTGAAGCGTCGCAGTACACCTCATAATCTTTGGTCTGGTCTGGCAAAATCAACACTGGTGAGGTAACCAAACGTTTCTTCAACTCCTGGAAACTAGCCTCACATTCCTCCGTCCATATGAACTTGGTATCTTTCTTTAATAACTCAGTCATAGGCTTCGCAATCTTTGAGAAATTCTCAATAAATCTCCGGTAGTATCCTGCGGGTCCAAGAAAACTCTGGATCTCTCCAACTGTTGTTGGGGCTTCCCACTTGGTCACGGTTTCAACTTTAGCGGGATCTACTGCTATACCTTCTCCGGATATAACGTGTCCGAGGAATCCTACTTCCTTCAACCAAAACTCACATTTGCTGAACTTGGCATATAATTGGTGTTCTCTGAGCTTTCCAAGTACCAAACGCAAATGCTCCTTATGCTCCTCTTCATTCTTCGAATAAACCAGGATATCATCAATGAACACTACGACGAACTTATCCAAAAACTCCATAAACACTTTGTTCATCATGTTCATAAAATAGGCAGGTGCGTTAGTCAGACCAAATGACATAACGGTATACTCATACAGCCCATACCTGGTAGTAAGAGCTGTCTTCGGAATATCCTGTTCTCGAATCTTCAACTGGTGGTATCCTCATCGCAGATCGATCTTGGAAAATACCTTAGCTCCTTGCAATCGATCAAACAGATCGTTGATCATTGGTAGTGGGTACTTGTTCTTGATTGTTACTTCATTCAATCCTCGATAATCAACAACCATCCTTAACGATCCATCTTTCTTCTCCACTAGAAGTACTGGCGATCCCCAAGGTGAAGAACTTGGGCGAATATATCCCTTATCCAGTAACTCCTTAATCTGCTTCTTAATTTCCACCAAATCCTTTGCTGGCATCCTATATGGTCTCTTTGATATTGGCCCTATGCCTGGTAATAGCTCAATCAAAAACTCAATATCTCTATCCGGTGGCATGCCTGGCAACTCTTCTGGAAATACCTCAGGGAAATCTCTTACCACTGGTACTTCCTCCTGCACAACTCCTGTTAGGCAATTTACTTGAGTCCTCTTTGGTACATGCCGGGATACATACTTGATCCTTCTCCCTTCTGGGGTGGTAAGCAAAATTGACTTACTAGCACACTCAATATTCCCTTCATACTTTGATAACCAATCCATGCCTAATATCACATCCAATCCTTGAGATTCCAATACTATTAGTTCTGAGGGAAAAATGTAGTTACCAATCCTTAATGGTAACCGATCACACCATAGACTAGCCACATACTCTGCTCCGGGCGAGGTTACTAACATGGGTGACCTAAGGGCTTGGGTTGATAGGTTATACTTATCCACAAATCCCCTTGAGATGTATGAATGCGATGCGCCAGTATCAAAAAGAATGAGTGCAGTAAATGACTTAACCAAAAACTTACCTATTACTGCATCAGGCTAAGCTTCAACCTCCTCCACGCTAACGTGGTTCACCTGTCCCCTGTTGAAAGGGTTCGGCTTCTTCCCAGAACTTCCATTGCCATTTTGTCTTTCAGGACATTCATTGGCATAATGTCTGGTCTTCGAACACTTATAGCAAGTGACTTGGCTTAGGTCCTTCTTGGCTGGGGTTGAGGGGTTGGTGCGGTTCTGGCCGTTGCTTCCTCCATTGCCATTACCATTCTTGGTGCCATTGTGATTGTGCGAGCTACCTCCTCCATGGGTATGTTG
Organism: Triticum dicoccoides; assembly: GCF_002162155.2. Taxonomy (NCBI): domain Eukaryota; kingdom Viridiplantae; phylum Streptophyta; class Magnoliopsida; order Poales; family Poaceae; genus Triticum; species Triticum dicoccoides. Next base: position 579,414,278 of record NC_041386.1, on the reverse strand, counting down.
AAAATGTCCTCCTGGTCTAGGGGTAAAACGTGGCTTCTGTTGAGCTCCTGAATTGTAGTTTCCTTGTCCATACTTCCTCTTGCGGTTCTCAATTTGCTGCTGCTTCCCTTCAATCATAAGAGCACAATCTACCAACTCCTGGTAGTTGTTGAAGGTTGCTACCATCAACTGCATGCTCAACTCATCATTCAGTCCTTCCAGAAACTTCTCCTGCTTAGCTACATCCGTAGCGACGTCATTTGGGGCATAACGTGCTAGCTTACTAAATTCCTCCACATACTGGCCAACTGTCCTTCCTCCTTGGCGCAAGTTGCGAAACTCACGCTTCTTCATGGCCATAGCTCCTGCTGAAACATGGGCAGTACGGAAATAGGGATGGCAATGGGTACCCATTACCCGCATACCCTGTGGGTAAAAACCCTATTAGGGTAAGGGTATGGGACAAAAAATTAACCATGGGTACTTAAATGGGAAAGTATCATACCCATCGGGTAGAGAGCGTACGGGTATGGGATCGTATAACCCATGCCCGCGTACCCATGTACCCATCTAAAATGTTGACAGGTGGGTTTCCGTTAATATCCCAATGTATTCATTTCCCCTCCTAATCACGCTAGGTAAAAACTCTAATGTGTATTCAAATTATCTCTATAATTTATCATGATTTTGTGAACTTAAAGTGTATGCATATGTGTTGTTATTTATGATTATGTGTTGTCGTTTAAATTTTTTATATGTCACTTTATAAGCAAGTATTTTTGTTTATGAGAATATGTTGTTGTTACAATATGTTGTTGTACATTGTTGTTTAAAATGTGTTGCTATTAATAATTTATGATTATATGTTGCTTTTTATAACTATTTTCTACTCAATTGATGTGTTGTAAACGCGGGTATTTTTACCCGCGGGTACCCATATACCCTGTCGGGTGAAGGGTATGGGAAAAAAATTGTACCCTTGACGGGTATGGGTATGGGTGATGGGTAAACTCAGGGCGGACAGGTAAGGGTATGGGGTAGCTCCACCCGTACCCATACCCTGCGGGTGCCATCCCTATACGGAAAGCCTGCTGAAACTGGTCCCATGTGACAGTGTCGACAGGGAAAGTGGTTGTGAAATTCTCCCACCATGATGCTGCGGGTCCTTCTAGCTGATGTGCGGCAAACTTCACCTTCTCCGCATCTGTGCATCCTGCTGTGGTCAACTCCCTAGCTGTCTTGCGTAGCCAATCATCTGCTACTATCGGCTCGGTACTACTGGAAAACACCGGTGGATTCAGCTTAAGAAAACGGGCTAAGTGGTCAACAGGTGGTGGTGGTGGGTTGTTGTTATTGTTCCCCTGATTCTGATTCTGGACTAACAACTGCATCAATGTGTTCTGCTGCTGGATCAACTGAGTGAGCTCCGGTGGGAAAGCAAAACCGGGGTCACGTCTCGGAGGCATTTGAGGGTTTAGAAAAGATGAGATATAAGAATAGAGAGGGTCTAAAGAGAAAACACTACCCATATGCACATGAGGCAAAAGCAAATAATTCACTTCATTCAATCAAACAAGGGCACACAATCAATCTATCTATCGCAAAAGTGCTCGAGCTACTATATTTACATGGTGGACTACTACTACTGAGGAGGTGGTCTACTAGAAATATTCTACGGTCGTTGACTCCATAATATATGCTCCAGCTTCATCAACGTAGTCATCATCGCTACTATCTGCTTCCGAGTCGGTGCCGTCGATGATGATGTAGTCTTCCGGGCTAATTTCCTTAGGTTCTTCGTCTTCATCTACGGGTGTCGGGCCTCCCATAAATATTCCAATCTTCTTGATCAGGTCGTCATTCTTCTCCACCAATACTTCAATTTCCTCTTCATAATCTTCACGTGTAGCCTTGAGTTCTTCCTCCAGTTCCTTGATTCTAGTCTTAGCCTTCTTCAGATCTATCATGTCGGCGCACATCTGGTTCTCCTATCGTCGAATGTGCTGGTTTAGCTCCTGGATAAAAGCTACAATTGATCGATCCTTCCTGGTGCTAATCATCTCCCAGTGTTCGTCTCGGCGCCCACAAATCTGGTAGATAGTATCCTTAAGATCCTTGCGGTAGACTTCTCCAATGCGTCCCATGGCGACGTGAGTTGCCATGCTCTTTCCTAGACTCCAAGTTGGTGCATCAAATGAGAACTCTATGGGTTCAGTGACTGGCATGAACGTCCTTCCTAGAACTTGAAATTGAATCATCCAGCGCTCTTCTTCAGGTAAAGTGGCGTTGTAGGTTCCCGTGAAGCTTGGTACTCCTATGTTGAGGTATCTAGTGACTTCCTTCAAGTGACGTCCAAAGGGTGTATCTTCATCCGGTTGTGTGAACTTGTTCCTTGCATCTGCCATCCTAAAGAGTAGAAAAGGTGAGAAGTCAGAAGAGAAGAAAGTGATCTAGGTCTGTAGTTTAGTGGTCGTGTCCTACAGTCAGCGTGTGCTCTGATACCATCTCTGTAGCAACCAGACCTCAAACGATCTGATCTCTGTGCTCCGGTGTCATCCCTGGATCAGTAATGCTGACACCACACAGTACTCGAAGGATTTATAGCAGAGTAGCAATCACACACTTATTACATCGAGTGTCTCAAAAGAGAACTTATTACAATAAATATGGCTTAAGGCCATCTAATAACGATAACAGCGGAAGGCTTGGAAGATAAGTGAGTCCATCAACTCCAACGACATCACTGAGTATAGGACCACGACCTAAAACTCCTTAATCGTCGTCTGAAAAGTCTGTAACATTAACGTTGCAGCCCGAAAATGGGTCAGCACATGGAATATGCTGGCAAGGTAAGACATAGAGAGTAATGGAATGCAACAGCTACTACATGCATATTTGGCTGGTGGAAAGCTCTATGATTACAGTTTTGCGTAAAGCCAATTTTTCCCTACTTCAAAGGAATAAAATTTATTTAACTATCATGGTAGTTGTTAAACATTGAGAATGGTTGACAGCATTCTCAATCCCAATTAAGCATCATCATTAAACATAACCCAACAAAATTAATTTAGAGTAACATGTTGAGATTCACATGATAATCCAAGTACTAGATACTCAAGATGTCCATAACCGGGGACACGGCTAATCATGATTAGTTTGTTACACTCTGCAGAGGTTTGCGCACTTTTCCCCACAAGACTCGATCGCCTCCGTTTGATTTCTCGCACTGCATGATGTTTGAGAAGACGGATGACCGAGACATAGTCTTTCAGAAGCGCTAGCACCTTACGATCGGGTAGACCGTACCACCTACATCCCTTACATCTGCTAGTCTACCACTGTAAGAGTTCGCACAACTTAGTCAACTATGCTAGAGCCCATAATAGCTTGTGGCTGCACACGGAAGTTTCTAGTATGAATAGTCTCATGATCCCTTTGAGCCTGGGTGGCGGTCCAAAAGAAAACAGGCAAGTCCTGGAAATACCTAGGTGCCTCAATCCACCCAGATGTGTGTTTAAGTAGCCACCTTAGATAAACCATTAAATTAACAAAACTCACATCTGTCATGGATATCACTCACCCAATCCACGTCTACTAGCATAGCATGGCATAATAAGCAAACGTAGAAGTAACTCCCAAAGGTTTGACAATAACAGGTAATATGTACTACCTCATCTACTTCCCATCCTACAATTTAATTAGATCCTAATAATGCAATGTGTGAGGATTGATCTAATGCAATAAAACTGGGTAGTAGAAAAGGTATGATCAAAGTGTTACTTGCCTTGCTGATGATCCGCGAAACCTAACGATTCGAAGTAACACGCGGCGCACTCCGGGTACTCTATCGCAGACAAACAAACAAGCATAAAATAAGTACTCATCTAATGCACAGGTAAAACTCAAATAAGAGATCTAACCAGAAGGTTCAACTTAAGAACTCCGGTTGGCAAAAAGAATCAAATCGAATGAAGTAACGAAAGTCAAACGGTGAAAGAAAACAACTTCGTTCTAGTAATCTCGATCTAGGGCAAGTTTTACAGTAGCAAAATCTTGTTTAAGTTAGTTAAACGGATAGAGGGTTTCAAGACGAAACTCTAGGCGCTTGAATCGCCTGATTCCGATAAACGAGCGAAAAGTTATACTAAAACGAAAATCGGATCAGGAATCGCGATCAGAAAAATCGCAGATTTAATCCGAGAAAAAGAAAACGACGAACGGATTAACGAACGAACATTCGTTATCCAGATCTAAACGATGAACATGTTCGTTTAAACGAACAAACGAGCGAATGCTCGCTATTTAACCTAAACTGAAAAAAACCGATCTAATAAAAAAAAGAAAACTAAAAAAAAACTGAAAAAAAACCGACGGAATCGGTTTTCTAAAAAAACGGGCGGCA
>NC_041386.1:579361670-579409152 GCF_002162155.2 Triticum dicoccoides | reverse complement strand
GGCGCTGGCGGCGGCGGGCGCGGGCGGCTGGGGCAGCTCGGGGCTGGGGCTAGGGTTCCTCCCCGGGGGGCTGGGCCGGCTTTTAAAGCCTGCCGGGCCAGAGTCCTATCCGGACACGGCCCGGTTAGGTCAGTTCCCTTTTTTTTTAAAAAAAATTCCGCTCGGAAGAAAAATAAAAAAGAAATACTAAACGGATTCCAAAAATCCCGAAATAAATTTTCCCGGGCTTCTAAAATCAAGCCCGACAAAGTGAACATTTATTTGGGCCCTAAATGCAATTTTGAAAAACACACATTTTTCCTAAATTCAAATAAAACACCGAAAAACTCCAAAATAAAATCTTATTTGATTTTATTATTAAATCCTCAATATTTCTTTATTTTGGGAAAGTCATTTTATTCCCTCTCTCATATTTTTGTGATAGAAATAATTGATGATAAAATAAATAAAATCAAATGATCCTATTCTCAAAATTTGAGAAAACTCAAATATGAAAATAACGAAATCCCCAACTCTCTCCGTGGGTCATTGAGTTGCGTAGAATTTTCTAGGATTAACCAAAATGCAAAATAAAATATGATATACAATGATGATCTAATGTATAACATTCCAAATTGAAAATTTGGGATGTTACAGCTTGACAAAAGATGAACAATGAGCTACGGCTAATTCATCCATTAACAGGTTCAAACAAGCATGGCAAAAGTGCAAATGATAACAGGTTTCAGACTTAGTGAAATTAACACAAGTCTGGAATTTAACATCAGGTAGCACACTTTAGAGCATGAAAACTACAAGCTACAGGAAATTAACATGGCAAAGCAAGGCATGGTATGAAGCTACTCAAAGCACTTAACAAAAGTCCCTTAGTGACCTTGAGCCAAAAGGGATCAGAAAATACAATTGCAAGCATGTGAACATGGCAAAAACATAAACAGATCTCAGACTTAGTGAAAAACTGGAGCACGCAAATCAGATTAGCAAGTAGGCATGTTTACGAGCTCGATGCACTCACTACAAAGCATGGAATGACAAACTAAGCATACACCCATCAAGAATACATGACATAGAAGCTAGACATGGCAAGAACAACAATATAGCATGCACGGATCAATAGCAACATCCTCGGCAAAATCGCTAACAAGTCAACAATCTGCCACGATACACGATATAGCAAAAGTAGAGCTCGATTGACTCAAGCTAGGGTGCTCCATAAATGAAAACAAAGACATGGATGGATAGAGCACCACAATGTTAACAAAACATCCTTACTGATCATCCTCAAAAGAGGCACGGATCAGTAGAAAACAACATGAACATATGGCATAATGACAAAAACAAAACAAGGATTTAGTGAAATTCTAAGTCGCTGAAACCAGCATTACCGATTACGCTACTTTGCAAGCTTGTGATAGTCACCACAAATATCACAAAAATACATGGCATACACCCCTGTAAAGATGGCATGGCATATAACAAAACACATGTAGAGCTCAGGGTCATATCATGCACACAATAATCATGGCAAAAATGACAAAAAGCCATTTGCTGAAACAGATCTGACAAATTCCTCACATAGCCCTCTTCCAACAGCATTTCGGGCATCAAGATGAGCTCAAATGAAAATGATGCAATGAGGTGAAATGATGAACTCGTTGAAACGAACATTTTGATATGCTACACGCGCAAAACGGAGCTACGGATGCAAAATTATGACATGATGGACATGGGCATATGAATCTGGAAATTTCGGGGACTTAGTGAAATTTTACCTCCGCGAAAAGTCAACGGGACGGAGGGATCCGGGACGACGAGATCCGGATCGGGCGAGGGTGCGTTTGGTTCGAGGGAGTGGTGGATCTCATCCCACTCCCCGGATCCGGCCGGACTTCTAACTCCGGCGAGGCGCGTGGAGGTGGTGGAGCTCCGGCGAGCATGGCGCGGGGGCGGCGCCGTTGGACAACGCTGGCGAGGAGGTCCGTGGGCGGCGGCGGAAGGCGACCGACGCGGCGATGCGGATGGCGGCGCCGGCGAGGAACCGGAGCGGCGGCGCGGTAGAGAGGCGGCGGGCGGCAGCGCAGATCCGGCGGAAGTCGCCGGTGGGAGGAGGTGCGGCGGCCGGCGCAAGCGCGACGGGCGGCTCGGAGCGAGGAGGCGCGCGGGGAGGCGAGGGCCTCGGGCGGCGGCGGCGCACCGGGCCAGGAGGGGCCGGATCTGGGCCTCCCGGGCCTGTGCGGGAGAGGCGGCGAGGCAGGGCCAGGTGGCGGCGCCTGAGTGGAGGAGGGAGGCGGCGGTGATGATGTGGCGCCTCACGATTGGCTGCAGTGATGTGGCTGGCAAGATGGACGCGTCCGCCGGCAAGCGGACATGTCCGGCGGCACGGAGGGAGTTGGATCTAGGGTTTGTACTACGCGAAATTTCGGGGGAGGCCACATATTATAGGTAGAGGGAGCTAGGAGAGTCCAAATGAGGTGCGGTTTGCGGCCACGCGATCGTGATCGAACGACCGAGATGATGGAGGGGGTTTAGGTGGGTTTTGGGCCACTTTGGAGAGGTGTTGGGCTGCAACACACACGAGGCCTTTTCGGTCCCTCGGTTAACAGTTGGAGTATCAAACGAAGTCCAAATGGCACGAAACTTGACAGGCGGTCTACTGGTAGTAAACCAAGGCCGCATGACAAGTCTCGGTCCAATCCGGAAATGTTTAATCCCCACACATGAAAAGAGGTAGAAAGGGACACCGGGTGACATAGGAGCGCCGGATTGCAAAACGGACAACGGGGAAAATGCTCGGATGCATGAGACAAACATGTATGCAAATGAAATGCACATGATGACATGATGTGCAATGCATGACACACAAGCAATGACAAGGCAACAACAGCGAATAACTGGAGGACACCTGGCACATCGGTCTCGGGGCATCACAGGTTTGTAGGACAGTAGCAAATTTCCCTCAAGTGGATGGCCTAAGGTTTATCAATCCGTGGGAGGCGTAGGATGAATATGGTCTCTCTCAAACAACCCCGCAACCAAATAACAAAGAGTCTCTTATGTCCCCAACACACCCAATACAATGGTAAATTGTATAGGTGCACTAGTTCGGCGAAGAGATTGTGATACAAGTGCAATATGGATGGTAGATATAAGTTTTTGTAATCTGAAAATATAAAAACAGCAAGGTAGCAAGTGGTAAAAGTGAGCACAAACGGTATTGCAATGCTAGGAAACAAGGCCTAGGGTTCATACTTTCACTAGTGCAAGTTCTTTCAACAATAATAACATAACTGGATCATATAACTATCCCTCAACATGCAACAAAGAGTCACTCCAAAGTCACTAATAGCGGAGAACAAACGAAGAGATTATGGTAGGGTATGAAACCACCTCAAAGTTATCCTTTCTGATCAATCTATCATAGAGTTTGTACTAGAATAAGACCTTAAGACACAAATCGACCAAAACCCTAATGTCACCTAGATACTCCATTGGCACCTCAAGTATTCGTGGGTATGATTATATGATATCCATCACACAATCTCAGATTCATCTATTCAACCAACACAAAGAACTTCAAAGAGTGCCCCAAAGTTTCTACCGGAGAGTCAAGACGAAAACGTGTGTCAACCCCTATGCATAAGTTCACGAGGTCACGGAACTCGAAAGTTGATCACCAAAACATACATCAAGTGGATCACATGATATCCCATTGTCACCACAGATAAGCACATGCAAGACAGACATCAAGTGTTCTCAAATCCTTAAAGACTCAATCTGATAAGATCACTTCAAAGGGAAAACTCAATCCATTACAAGAGATTAGAGGGGGAGAAACATCATAAGATCCAACTATAATAGCAAAGCTCGTGATACATCAAGATCGTACCACCTCAAGAACACAAGAGAGAGAGGGAGATCAAACACATAGCTACTGGTACATACCCTCAGCCCCGAGGGTGAACTACTCCCTCCTTGTCATGGAGAGCGCCGAGATGATGAAGATGGCCACCGGTGAGGGATTCCCCCTCCGCCAGGGTGCCGGAATAGGGTCTCGATTGGTTTTTGGTGGCTGTAGAGGCTTGCGGCGGTGGAACTCCCGATCTATTCTGCTCCCCGATGTTTTTAGGGTATATGGACATATATAGGCGAAAGAAGTCGGTCAGGGGAGCCATGAGGGGCCCACGAGGGTGGGGGGGCGCGCCCAGGGGGGTAGGGCGCGCCTCCCTGCCTCGTGGCTTCCTCGAAGCTTCTGTGACGTCTACTCCAAGTCTCTTGGATTGCTTCCGTTCCAAAAATAACTCTCTCGAAGGTTTCATTTCGTTTGGACTCCGTTTGATATTCCTTTTCTTCGAAACACTGAAATAGGCAATAAAACAACAATTTGGGATGGGCCTCCGGTTAATAGGTTAGTCCCAAAAATAATATAAAAGTGTTTAGTAAAGCCCATAAACATCCAAAACAGATAATATAATAGCATGAATACTTCACAAATTATAGATACGTTGGAGACATATCATTACAGAAAGTGCAAAGTTTAATGGATTGCTCCCAACTCTTGATGGGCTACATCAACATTGAGCATCCACATTCAGAACATCTACATGAAGTCATCATCGAAAAAACCCAAGGTTAGTTCATCCCTCTTTGGGGGGATATCACAACTTGGGGGAGCTTTACTCAAAGAATTGGGTCAAAGCAACTCAAATGATGTGAACACATTAATGCTTTATGTAAAAATGGCAATCCCCACTACAAAAAATACACTTCTGTGATGATACGTGTTTGTCACAGTAGGTCACGTTTTCTGTCATGCATGTACATCCATGAAAAATTTATGACAGAATCAAGATAGTCATACCCGTGTTGTCGTAGAAGTGTTCCATGACATTACCAACATTATCATCACGGAAGTGTCCACTTCCATGATGATAAATCGCGCATCACAGAAGTGCTTTCGTCAAGGGTGACCGACACGTGGCATCCACCGTAACGGAACGCCGTTAAGCTATCGGGTCCGGTTTTGGATCCGATAACCCGTTAACAGCCCCGACCAATGGGGATTTTCCACGTGTAAAATCATCATTGGCTGGAGGGAGCACGTGTCGGCTCACTGTTGGGACAGATGTCATCCACTCATTGGACCCAAAGCGCCTATGATACGTCGACATGTGGCACGGCCCAACAAAGGCCCATTCTTGTGAAAAGGCCGACCCGTTTGACTTGGTCAAAAGGTGGCGGGCCGGCCCATGACAATCCTGTTAACGGCCTGTTCGCACATAGCCCGTTTACAACCCGCTAACCCAGGGCCTGTTTACAACCTATCCAAATTAGGCCCAGTAGCGTCATCTGGGCCATCCAATATAATTCCATCCCGTTTTAACTTCCGTCCCGTGTATGGCCCATGACGTCTTTCGGCTCATATGAGGCCCTTAGTAACCCTCGGGCCATTAACGGCCCGTGGTAAAACTGGCCCGTAATGAACAGTGTATCACTTTATACCCATTAACGACCCATTATACCGTTGGGCCGTTTCCAGCCGATGTTATATTTTGGCCTTCTCAGGGCCCATTTATTCTTGGGCTCATTTCTAGCATTCGTTTACTTTCGGCCCGTTACTGTCATTTTCTGCTTGTGGGCCAAATTCAGCCCGTGGTTACAGTCGGCCCGTTTGTGACCCGTTAATACGTTGGGCCGTTTTCATAGCGTCATCAAATATGGCCGATTAACGACGGCCCGTTATGGTCGGCCCATGAGCGGACGATTTCAACTCTAGCCCATTTACGGCCATAATGTGGTCTGTTATTGGCCCATGTTTGGCCAACCGATCATACGGCCCGTAGAAGGCCCATTGATGATACGGCCCGTAGAAGGCCCATTGTGTCTACAGCCCGTATAAGGCCCATTGTTTCTATGCCCCGTAGAAGGCCCATTGTTTCTATGGCCCTTAGAAGGCCCATTGTTTCTACGGCACGTAGGAGGCCCATGTTAACTACAGTAAATATGTAGCCCATGGTTAATGTGGCCTAGTTTTAAAAAATAGGCTATTGCGGCCACTAGCAAACCGCGGAAAAAGAACTGCACTGACTACAAGAAAACAAATAAACAAGACAATAAGGAAATAAATGGGCAAGCAACTCATGATAGGCTATCACGGCTATTACACATATTACATCCACTGGGCATCAAAGTTCGCCACCAGTGCAAATATAGGGAACAAAGCAGCATATAAACGCCACAGCAAAACAAGCCCAGAACTGAAACCACTTCAGAAGAGCTCAAGAAACAATATCCTGGGTACCCATAATGCTGGGAAGATGCTTAGCAAGCTTATTAACTTTCTCTTGTCTGGCGCTTAAATCCTCCAGCACTTGCTGTTGCACCAGAAAGTATGCATTTGAATTTTGCAGGGACTTCTTGTCCCATAATATCTGATCGATGTCTTTAAACTTGAAGTTGAGACTCAAGAAGCCGAACTAATTCAGGCAGCGAGTTCGAAGAGCTGGTGCCAGCAGTAGTAGCCAGTAACTCGAACACTACATCAAGACAAGACTTTGGGGTTGTCTCAGTGTCTTCAATATAGTTTTTATCAGCTTTCTTGGAGACCAACTGGGATGTCTCACTATCTTGAACCTTATCTGCATTACTTCCTGTACCATTGCATAACGGGGTACTCTTCTCCAATATTTTATCCGCATTCTAAAAGAGAAACAAACAAACACATCACAGGTTTACAATTTAGTATATGAAACTCGTTTTGGTAAACCAGTTCAGTAGTAAGGTGGACATGATAACAACATGAAACAAACATATATCTATGCAGTATGGTCATTGTATGGTCGATATCATTCTAGTTTATGTTGCCAAATCAAGATAGATATAGTTCGAATCATATCTATTTAAGACAAAACAACTTAGACAGAATATAAGTGTGGGAAACTACACATCAATAACAACACTTGTAAGGTGCATGGCATGAGAATATAACTATTTATTCAATTGAAACTGAAATCAACATAGAGCAAGTTACAACAGCAAACACGTTAAAGAAACAGGTTTAAAACATACCTGTTGCGCCATTGGAGTTTCAATTGTATCCTTCAAATTTGAAATTAGTTGGTATGAGTAAATACAGTCATGCAAGAGTAAAGTAGTATGAACCATAGCTACGGAACCTGACCTGAGAACAATTCTTCTTCTGCTTTAAGCGTTGACTTGGGGTTCGGAGTGGTGGTCCTCGTGCTTTGGGCACTACAATTGCCTTACTAACTGCTTGTGTTTGGGTGCTCTGTGGTGGAGATGGTGCTGTGTCAACGTGAACTGGGTTACTATCTGCTGGGGTTGGGGTTAGAAGGGGTGTAGCTGGTTCTCTGTCCAACTGGGTAGGGGTACAATCTGCGTGAGTCTGGGTTATGTGTGGTGGGGCTAGTTCTTGGGCAAGTACAACCGTGGTTCTATCTCCATCGACGGGTAGCACGATCTTTTCTGAAGACCGTGTTTTTACTCCCATAGATACTGCCATCACCCCCTCCAATTGAAATGGCTCATAAACAAGAAAAGTAATTGAATGTACAGACATTGTAAGATAGACAGGTGCAATGGATAGTAGGGAAGAAAACAGGGCATAAAATAATTCACATTTATGTTGTCTAACCAAACAGAAGGACATAATTTCACATATATGATGCTAATTAAACATGATAGCATGACACAATTTCACATGTATGATGGCTAACTAAACATGATAGAATGACATAGTTCAAAATATGATGACTATGTAAACAGGATGACATGATATAACTATATGATATGCCTATTAAAGTGGTTGGCATGCCATAAATCACAAACATGCCGTCGATGGAAACATGATGGAATGATATAATTCACGGATAGAATGACATAATTCAAAATATGATGACTATGTGAACATGATGAGATGATATAACTATATTATGTCTTTAGAAAATGGGTTGGCATGCCATAATTCAGATACATGCTGTCTATGTAAACATCATGGCATGATATAATTCAAATATATGATTTATATACTAAGGAAGTGAGCAGAGGGCAATCGCATATATGATGTAAAAACTAAGCATTGCAATACAACATATGCATGATATGAGTAATATAACCCTACCAAGTTTGAGCATACACCTCAGGGGGATAATAGGACTGGCCATCTGCCTCTGAATCCTCCTCTGAAGAGCTATCTGTAACCAGCAAGATATCTGCTTCACCAGGTAGCATTGTCTGCTCTAAAGACCTTGTTTTCACTCCAGATTTCAACATCACCAATTCAAATGGCTGATGCACAGGAAGAGCAGTTGAATATACAAACATTGTTGACAAAAGCAATGAGAAATACAAAAAAGGACGACATGATATAATTCACATATATGACGCTTGGCTAAACAACATGGCATTGCATAATTCACATATATAATACCTTGCAACAAGATAGCATTGCATAATTCACATATATAAGGTCTTGCAACAAGATGGCATTGCATAATTCACATATATGGTAATTAGACACTAAACAGGTGGCATTCACACAAAGCATGTCTAAACTAAGCAAATGACATAGCAACGCAAGATACCATACGCACGATATGAGCATCATAACCCTGCCATGTTAGAGCATGCACCTCGGGGGGGGGGAATAGGACTGGTCATCTGTCTCTGAATCCTCCTCTGAGGAGCTATCTGTAACCAGCAAGACATGCACTTCGTCAGATAGCATTGTCTGCTCTGAAGACCTTGTTTCCACTCCATATTTTTCCATGACCGTGCCGAATGGCTGATGCACAGGAAGAGTAATTGAATGTACTAAAATTGTTGACAAATTTAACACGTAATAAAAAAATTATGTCATGCTATAATTCACATATAAGATGACTGGCTAACCAGGGTGGCATTGCAAAATTCATATATATGATGCCTGGCTAAACAAGATGGCATTGCATGATTCACATATATGATAAAGAAACTAAACAGATGGCATTGACACAAAGCATGTCTAAACTAAGCAGATGACATCTTTGATGTATACAGTAAGCAATGCAAGGCACCATATGCATGATATTACCAACATCAGCATGCCAAGTTAGAGCGAAGACCTCGTGGGGTAAATAGGAGTGGTCTTCTGCTTCTGAATCCCCCTTAGAACAGTTATCTTCCTCTTGATTACGATCCGAAATGGGTGGAGGGGGGGGCTGCCTTTGCGCCCACCATGGAGCGAAGTCTGCATGGAATTTTATTGCCACACAAGGCTCGTCTCTTTTGCTCTACATGTTCAGTTCCATTGTGTACAATAACTGACATGCATAGGAATAAAACATAGTGAGATTATGTAAGGAGTGCATGCACAAATCCAGAGTGATGGTAGCAAACTGTGGATAGACCCAAAACAAATGATAGCAGGCAGATAATAGCTTTAGTTAAAAAATATAGATAATGGCTCCTTTAATGTTTGTTTTCACCCAACATGAAACTCATAGTAGACACCCGGGATTAACCAGATAGTAGACATATAGTACTGATTGCTTCCCAATATGTACCCCACAACAATTTAAAAACTCAAGTTTCAGCATAAGTTTGGACCTGAGTCGGAGTCTAATAGGTGAGCACGACGATAAAGTAGCATGTCATCATATTAAGCGATGCATAAGAGAGCAGACACGGAAGAGTGCGACCTCTCTTGCAGACCCATGTAGTCCTCAAGGTCATCTGCTCAGTTGATGATGGTAATGCAGTTGTCGTGGCTGCCGGCGGCTGGGAAGAAGATTTGAGGCGGTGAAAGACAGTTTGGAGAGCGGATCCCTGCTGTGGTGAACCCTTTCGTCGTTGGAGCAGCTGAGCTGGGGTGGAACACAGCACCGCAAGAGCAGGACAAACCACACAAGGTTTTCTTTGACACATATCTGTAATAGAAGTAATTGTGTAAGGGCTTGTTTGAATTTGAGGATTCTAACAATGCAGGGATAGAAAATAGACAGGAATAGGATAGGAATGCACATGCAAAACAGAGAATTTAAAAACGCAGGATTTCTGCCAATCTGGGTGTTTGGTTCACAAGAATCGGAAGATCACAGGATGCAAAGAAGCATGTTGAGATTAAGTCAAACCACAAGAAGTGTACAACCTCTTTGACAAAGCCATGTCTATCTCAGCGTGATTGGGTTGGCCGGTGAGGATGCTCCGGCTGACTTGGCTGTCGGAGGAGGGGAAGAAGAACTTAGGCGTCTGGAGATGGAGCCCAAGGTACAGCTCCACTGTGATGGAGGGTTTCGTCGTTGGAGCAGCTTCGATGAGTTGTACGATGCCGAGGCTGAAGCAGGACAAGAGAGACAACATTAACCTGGGTGGAATTCTAATATCATCTCCAATAGATGACGTAAAATACATAACCACATAGTGCTACATGTATACATCAGCCGCTCATCTCTGAACTTAACTGTTGAAGCTGAGCTTAACTGTCGAAACTGAATTTTGCTGTCAAAACTGAATTTTGCTGTCGATACTGAACGCACTAGAGGTGAGGCTACAAGTCACTCGACTGACTTTTTCATCTATGGTCAGTCGATTTTGCAGCCGTTGGATACGAAATCAAGGGCCTGCAGTTCATCTTCAACCTCCACCCCCTGAGCCGCCAACCACCACTGGCCAAATAGCTGCCCCCACCGCCCGCGGTGGGTGGTGCGCCACCCCGCCCGCCTCGAAAACACTCCCCACCACCGGTCCGCCGCCGCCCCGGCCATCCCGATAGCCCCCCCCCCCGTGCCGAGCTTTTTCTCCGGCGATCCCCACCCACCGCCCCACCACCGCCGGCGACCACCGCCCCACCCTGAACCCTAAGATAGGTAGTGGGGTACCTCTCCGGCGAGCCCTGCTCCTAGCTGCGGCTGGTTCTTCCTTAACTCCGGCGAGCCCCCCCCTGAAAATCGACTGACCCAAAAGTCGATTCAGTCGACTGAAGTGTAGCTAAATCGGAGCAGCGTCACCAGCAAGAGCAAGAGCAGCAGCGCAAGCAAGAGCAAGAGCGAGAGCAGCAGCATGAGCAAGAGCAAAAGCGAGAGCAGCAGCGCGAGTAAGAGAAGACCAGGCTGGGGACCGAGAGAAAGAGCACAGCAGCAGCGCGAGCGACAGCTAAAGCAGCAGCAACTCCTACTAATGTGGACGTTGGTGCCGAGTGAGCGACGCCGTGGAGGAAGTGGCTGACGACGCCGGCGTGGATGGAGCCGCGCTGTGTCGGCTCGGGACCGACCGCCGGCAGCACCGTGAGATCGAATCAAGAAGAAAATGCGGCGATTAGTGGACAACCTCTTTGGTGGCGCCGATTAGGCCGCATCTTCATCCTAGTAAACGGTGATGATGATGCTCTTCCGGTGGTGGAGGTGAAGACGGCGGTGTGGGAATGGAGGTGGCGCGAAAGACGAGGGGAACGTCGGGGCAACTCCTTGGAGGTGGAGGACGGGTGGCTGAACCGGCGGGACGACCATATCGATGATGGATCCTCATCCAGTATGGTGGATGAGGGACGTCGACATGTTGTTGTGGATGACGTCGTCGGGGAAGAGGATCCGGCTGGGTAGCGGACGGAGGAGGGTGTGGGGCTTCGCAGGTTTTCCCGGCCTCGGTGTACGAATGGGTGGGCGGATGGGATGGGAGTGGGGAACCATGGCTTGGGGACGTGCTTGTCCGAAATGTGGGGTAAGTTACGGAAGTACCCCCACCGATTTGAGGCGGTTCTTTCGGTTCAGGGGTATCACGGGCATTTCACGTGTCGGGATTTCACAGGAGGTGGGAGTTTTCGCGCGTGTAATTTTGGAATAGCAAGGCGCGGGTTGAGATGGAGGGAGTTGTCGGAGCACAGCGAGACAAAGATATATCTTAAATTTTTCGGGCTAACAAGGCGCAGGTTGAAGAGGCGGGAGTTTCGCAGCACGATAGACAGAGACGCTAGCTTGAAATTTCGGCATAACAAGGCGCGGCTTGAAATTTCGGGAGAACAAGCTTAACATGTACCAAAAAAGACAATTTAGACTAGTATGATATACTACGTACAATGTGTTTAACACGCACAACACACACACAGACACCATTTAGACTAGTAAGGTACGCGTGAATTGCACGCATGAGATTTGACAACCAAATTATGAATAAATACCACATTATAGCATGTAAGCTTTGAGTCATATATGCATGATGTAGATGTTCGTTTAATTCTTATAGTTCATTTCATTTAAAATCATCTAGTTTTTATAAGAAAGCTAATCTATTTTAAGATTCATGGAATTGTGCATTGTAAGGCATAAAGTAAAAAATCATGTAGAAAAACATTTGGGCAATTATGATATGGAAGATTCTAGAACAAAGACGAAGTGCTTGTGTTTTGAGGTTTGTGCATTATGCGTAAGTTCAACCATAGAGTCTTCTAGATTGTACATGTGGCAAAATCTGGTGGAATCTAGATGATATCCAACTGCCAGTAGTGCTCAAATTTGCCAGCTCTGCACCATCGGATTGGCCTCAACCAACGACCATCTTTCAAAGTTAAAGTTATCCGCACACTATATAAAAAATTGAAAATATAATATATATATAGGGGTATAGATATAGATATGTGATGTAAAAGCCACCCATCATCTCCAATTAGGATAGTTTGTCCATGCACGGATGCAATGTGGCCAAAACGATGTCTGCCATCGGTATCTCAAATTCAAACCAATCTGACCTTGTTCAATGTGTATACATTGCAACATGCTCATTTCCAAACCACACCACGCAGATCTCCATTATATTCATGCATGCATGGGTTTCAAACATCATGATCTCTTATTCAAATATTTGAATTCAACTTTACATTGAGTATGACCTCACCTAGTCTTTTACACCCACACATTGGTCTTCTCTTTGTAATTGTACCACTAACTTTCTCTTGTGCATGCATGCACACACACTACCAGTCGGCATTATCCATCGCACACATGCAATCTTTTTCTTCAGGTCGGTCTCCCATGAAGGCACACACACACACATCCCCCTCTCCATCATATTGGGCATTCTTTATCTCTGGCGTGCATGTGTAATGATCGATGTTCCTCTATGTGTGTGTGTGTGTGTGTGTGTGTGTGTGTGTGTATAGCTAGGTCTTTCATAGTTTTCCTTATAAACCAATAAATCTATATATCTAGTGAGGTCTCACCCTCTCTCCCACGTCCACATCGATCAATCTGTACCTCTCTATATAGATTACATATATAGCTAATACACCCACAATAATTATATATCCAACGCCCCCCTCTCATCATCCATGCCTTCTGCTTCATCTCTCAGACGCGCACACAATGGCCAAGACAGGGGGCAACAAGGGCCCTGCCCCCCTAACATCACTATATATCGAGGCTAATATGAATGTGATCATTAGACAATTGCTGGTAAAAATGGTTTAAGTTGATGAATTGGCCCTCCTCGTAAAGGATTAGCAATGCTTGGCCCCCTAGCTCATGGGACATTTTTCATGGCTCCGCCACTGTGCGCAACAGTGCACGTTCTCGCCCCCTCTCTCTAAATATCGATCTCGAAGTTGTGCACTCCTTCATAGTCTCCCTCCACTCGGCCCCTCGCCCCCGCACCATCTTCTAGCCCCCACCGGATTTTTCCACATGTACAATCTAGCAGACCCCATGGTTGAACTTAAGCATAATGCACAAATCTCAAAACAACAGTGGTTCTCCTTTGTTCTAGAATCTTCCGTATCGTAACTGCCCAAACATTTTTTCTAGTTGAATTGCCATTCTTTGTTTGTACTTTATGCTTTACAACGCAGAATTCCATGAATCATAAAATAGATTAAGGGCTTCTTTGATTCAAAGGATTCTCGAAGGAATTTTGGAGGATTCTAATCCTTAGGAATTTTTCCTATCTTGGTTGTTTGATTCGTAGGATTGTAAACCATAGGAATTTTTCCATATGATTCATTTGCACTAGATTTCATAGGAAACATCCCATCCACTCAAACCTCTTTGGAAGAATTCTGCGTTTTTTCTATGCACAATCAAACACTCGTACCATCCTGTAGGATTGAAGACGACATTCCACTCTAATCCCATGTTCTTCCTATTCCTGCGTTTTGGAAATCCTACGAATCAAAGAGGCCCTAGTTTTTTTTATAAAAACTAATTGGTTTTGAATGAGATGAACTATAAGAATTAAACGAAGGTCTACATCAGGCATATATGACTCAGAGCTTACATGCTACAGTGTGGAATTTATTCGTAATTTGGTTGCAAAATCTGATGCATGCAATGCATGTGTACCTTACTAGTACTTCGAGTATATGCAAAACACAATGGCACGCTACACAATGTCTCTCTTATAGTTCATGAAGCCACGTGGGAACGTGGCACATGTGGAGGCGTTGTCGTGACATCCTTGTGTGGATTGATCACAGTGACATGCTGCTGGTTCCAGAAGAATGTACTCGTCCTCCCTGAGCCGCACTGGCGGTACATGCATGAAGCGAAGATGTGCATGCACGCCATGCACACACTCATTCCCTCGCACGCACACGCGGGTACACGGGCGGACACAATTTTGTACCAAGATCCACCCCATGTGATAATTTGATGCGTGTAAAGTCCTTCACTTCATTGATGGTCAATTAATACAGTGCATGCAAATTGAGTGGACGTGAGGGCGGAAGAAAGACATTACTACTCCACTGCGCGCATGCGAGTAGTTAAATCATGGGGTGCTAGTAGTACTTCCATTGGTCTCCTTCGTATTTTGTGTCAATTTTTGACAGTAACATAATATTTACACATCTGAGTAGTGCAGTCTACTTGAAATTTATGTTCCACTAAATTCATAGGGAGCCGTTTCGGGCCTCGAAACCAAAACCATCAATTATTCTTTACCTTGTTCCCATCACATTCGAAAGTACTAGTGCTACAATTAAGTGCAAGCCTGCTCACACCTACCAGTACGTACCAAACCTGAACGTGTTCCCACTATGCAGGTTTTAGTACTAGTGCTAGTACTTGGGTTATAAAAAGGGGAACTACCTAACCGGAAATGACTGCACATTCCTCCTCAACTCCTCATCCACAAGAAACAATCAAGCCATAGCCAGCGTGACTTTTGGGTCGAGAGATTTCCACCAGGGAGAGGTGAGCATGGAAGAGGAAGCACGAGAGATGTCCCGCCTCACAGCGAAAGCAGCCGACATGTCCAGCCACGCAGCAGTAGCAGCACAGATGTCTCGCCGCGCCACCGAAGCAGCACGGAGGTCCCGCCGCGCCATCAATGTAGCAGACTGGTCCGACCACACCGCGGAAGCAGCAGAGATGTCCCGCTACGCTGTCGAAGTAGCAGGGAGGTCCCGCCGCGCCGGGGCGGCCTGGGAAAATTTCTCGCGGGCAGGTGAGGACTCTCACAGGCGCATGCATGCGATAGTCCATAGCCAGATGGATCAGATCTCCAGCTGGGCGAGGATGCAGGACGAAGCTACCGGCGTCATCTAGCAACTCGGGGAGGGCAATGTGAAGCTTCAGGGCGAGCGCGACCTGTTGAGGGCGAAGATCGCCGGAAGGGCGAAGCGGGAGGAGGAGACCACTGCCGTGTTGCAGAGGACGGTTGTCATCATCAAGAAACTTATGTACGAGAATGCCATGCTCCGCATCGAGCGCAACAGGCTGGTGGAGGAATCCATGGATGCTGCCAAGCAGCGTATTTAGGACATGAAACTGATGAAAGAGATCATCGCCCGCCGCGAGAACTAGTCTCCGCGACCTACAGCGCATAAAGAAAGTAGAGATCAGCGAGCCAGATCGTTGTATGCGTCTTCCTTCTTCTTTTTCCCTTGTGTATTTCGGGCATAGCCGCATGTGGCCCTTTTAATTATCTTCCTAATTATGTAAGACAATTATTATCCACTCTCGTCATCCTTATATATATTCATCAGTCTTGCTATAAGTCACAGTAGATGCTATATAGGTCCGTCGGATCTTACATCAAGATCCGTGCAAAATTTTCTTTTCAGATTTTCTTTTTTTCTCTCTTAAATCTCAGTCGAGTGAGACATTGCCACGCCATTAAACAGAGGCTCAGGCTCCATTAATGGTACCTTGGGAGAGAGGTGGACGGCAGATGGAGGTTAAAGGGCTCTCCTCCCGATAAGCATGCGTAGGGGTCTGATCGCACGCCTCCCGTACTCAAATAGCTACCCTGCACGGTGCCACCTAGCTAATAAAAAAAGGGGACACGTGGCGGCACGTAAATGGTAAATAGAACGCCCACGGTTTCAATAATACTTGTGTTTCCGATTGTAACGTGACATCACTTGTTCCAAAATGACTTTGTTGATTGTTAATGTGTGCGCCTTCGCAAATCGGACAACAAAATTACCACATCATGATGGTGCCATGTCATGGCACCAAGCCAAGTTTCATGATTTTCATGCGTGTTTCAGATTTACAGGAATTAAAAAACCAAGCTTCTCAATGTTTCCAGCCGATCCATGATGCCCAGATGTTTGAATTTCATTCCCATTTTTGGCATGGGACCTAGAAATTTACCCGAGGACACACATGTGATTTTTCAACCAGCTTTGGTGCACTGGAGCATGTGCTTGTATTTAAAATTTGAATTATGCACACAAAGGTGTCACGTTCCCTCTCAGAACCACGAGCCTTCTTGAGAGAAGCTCCGGTTTGCAAGAAACTTATACCAAAACTTGTTCCTATTCTGCATTTTTTTACCACAGCATGGTAGTACCATGACATGACACCATGCCAAGTTTCATGATTTTTAGGCGTGTTTTGGATTTACAAGAATTTTAAAACCAAGCTTCTCAATGTTCTCGGCCGAACCACGATGCTCAGATGTTTGAATTTCATTCCCATTTCTTGCATGGGACCTAGAAATTCACCCGAGGACACACATGTGTTTTTTTAGTCAACTTTGGTGCACGGGAGCATGTGCTTGTAGTTCAAATTTGAATTATGCACATTGTCGGTGTCAAAACCGGCGGATCTCGGGTAGGGGGTCCCGAACTGTGCATCTAGGTCGGATGGTAACATGAGGCAGGGGACACGAAGTTTTACCCAGGTTCGGGCCCTCTTGATGGAGGTAAAACCCTATGTCCTGCTTGATTAATATTGATGATATGGGTAGTACAAGAGTAGATCTACCACGAGATCAGAGAGGCTAAACCCTAGAAGCTAGCCTATGGTATGATTGTTGTTCGTCCTACGGACTAAAACTCTCCGGTTTATATAGACACCGGAGAGGGCTAAGGTTACACAGAGTCGGTTACAATGGTAGGAGATCTACATATCTGTATCGCCAATCTTGCCTTCCACACCAAGGAAAGTCCCTTCCGGACACGGGACGAAGTCTTCAATCTTGTATCTTCATAGTCGAGGAGTCGTACCGAAGGTATAGTCCGGCCATCCGGACACCCCCTAACCCAGGACTCCCTCAGTAGCCCCTGAACCAGGCTCCAATGACGACGAGTCCGGCGCGCAGATTGTCTTTGGCATTGCAAGGCGGGTTCCTCCTCCAAGTACTTCATAGAAGATTTTGAACACAAAGGTAGTGTCCGGCCCTGCAAAATAAGTTCCCACATATTGCCACAGAGAGAATAATATTTACACAAATCTAATCTGCTGACGTATTCCGTAGCGTGACATCACACCACGGCCAAGTCTTTATTCGAATCGTTTCATCGTCCCACCTCAGCGCGTTTAGCGAGGCGGTTTCCTTGGCACGTCTTGTTAAAGCAGAGATCATGTCCCCTTATTCCGGGATTCTCATCAATACGGGTGTGGGTAACCCAACCGCGCCATTGACTATGGCGCTTGGGAGATAAGCGAGTTTTACCAGGCTGGTGGGGGCGCATAGTCGCGTCCGCCCATATAAGGGGATAAGGATCCACCTTTTCATCCACGCCTTCTTCCTCCTTTGCCTATCCATTTCCGCGCACTCGAGCTCCAACACCCAAGTCCGCACACCCCACCTCAACCTTCTCCAGCCATGTTCGGAGCGGGAGGCAAGTGGATGGTCTCTTCCGTCACGGAGGGACACATCAAAAGACTAAGGAAGGCCGGATACTTGTCTAACGACATTGCGCATCGGCTTCCCGAAGAGGGGCAGCTCATCCCCACCCCTAGGCCCCATGAGAGGGTGGTGTTCCTCCCCCATTTCCTCCGCGGACTGGGCTTCCCTCTCCACCCATTTGTCCGGGGGCTCGTGTTCTACTATGGCCTGGATTTCCACGATCTGGCCCCGAATTTTGTCCTCAACATCTCGGCATTTATCGTCATGTGCGAGGCTTTCTTCCGCATCCACCCCATTTTGGCCTATGGCTTAAGACTTTCAATGTCAAGCCGAAGGTGGTGCGCGGCACCCAAGCGGAGTGCGGAGGCGCCATGGTGGGCAAGATGCCCAACGTCCTATGGTTCGAGGGCTCCTTCGTGGAGTCCCTAAAGGGGTGGCAGTCGGGGTGGTTTTACATCACCGAGCCGCGTGACCCTGAATGGGTCGCAGCCCCCGAGTTCCGATCCAGACCCCCTACGCGGCTCACCTCCTGGAAAGAGACGGGCCTGTCGTGGGGTAAAAAAGGAGAGCTGACCGGACTCCAAACATGCATCCAAACCCTGGTGGACAGGAATCTCAAACTTGTCAACGTAGTCCAGGTTATGCTCATCCGTCGGATCCTCCCATGTCAACAACGGGCTTTCAACCTGTGGGAGTTCGACCCAGCGCGGCACCGAACTTTGAGCAGGCTCTTCGACACGATGTACGAAGATGCCTGGAAGGTGCTTTTCAGGGGCGCCAAGGCCCCCGCATCCGCTATCGAGGATCGCGGATTCAGCACGCAGCGTCACGCTCGTGCGGTAAGCTATTTTCACCTTTTACAGGGTATTAGTTTTTCATAGTTTGACTCCATGCGGGATCTAAGTTCCCTTACCTTTGACAGGATTGGCAGGAGACGTCCGGACAGATCAACTGTCCGGCTCCTTTGCCCGAAGGCCCAGCCGACGCTCGCTTGGCAAAGCTGCTGGTTCCGGCACCTTACGTGGTGCCGGAGAAGAAGGCCAAGAAGAAGGCCACGGGGACTCGAAAGAGTGCCCGACGCCAGGAGGTGTCGGATTCACCATCCGACGACTCCAAGGCGCACTCCTCCATGAAGACGAGGAGGAGGAAGAAGAGACCTCTCCCCCCAGCGGGGGGAGGGAAGACAAGGAAGGCCGCCCCAACCGGGGAGGCCGAAGGGTCCAAGAGGGGGAAGACCCCTCCTCCGGGCTACTCCACCAACGCCGATGACGGCGAAGAGGAGTGGCCACACAGGGCCAAGCCCCTGGCGAAATCGTAAGTATCCGGATACCAGAGTGATTCATAGTATTCCCACATTGCACAGCTTTTCCTTACGTCGAACATGATTGTGCAGTCCGCCCAAGGCCGGGCTCGACGAGTCGTCGAGCGGCTCCCTGGACTCGTCGGATGTGAATTCGCTTCCGACGGCTTCCCCCCACCCTACGGACGGCGCCGAGGTGGCGTCCCAACAGGTTCCAAGCCAGTAGGAGGTGGTCCTGGAGGCGTCGCAAGGCAACCTCCCGGACTCCAAGCGTAAAGGGGATAGAACCCCCAAGGGCTCCAAGTCCGGCCTTGAGCCGGACACCGCGCCAGAGCCTTCAACGGTTCCAGACTCTGGTAGGCAGCCTCCTTCCAAGAGGAGCAAGCCTACCGAGCCAGTGACCTCCGTCCAACCAGAGGCACCGGACAATTTGCTGGAGACGCTTAACGGCGCCTCCATCGACGAGGAGCACCACACTGTTATGAGTGTGGTGATCCAGAAGGTTCGGTCCACCAAGAGCAGACTGACTGAAGCATGTGCCAGCCTTCTAACAGGCTTTGAGGTAAGTAAAGAATATGTAAAAATATTACCACATAGACAATAGCCCCTGATGCTCTGTTCGGTGTTCGGAAAGAAAAGCCGAATAGAGGATCTAATAATCACAGGAGTCTAACATAATCAAGTCAATATGCGTATGCAGGTTTCGCTGTTGGCCTCCGCCGCACTGAGTGCGAAGGTGGATACGCTGAAGCAGAACCTTGAGCGGTCCGAGCAAGAGCTCGGCCTAGCCAAGCAGCAGCTCGAGGAGAAGGTAAGAAATACCTTATTGAAATATGTGAAAGGTGTAATTCTAAAAAGTGACGGGATTAATGCGGCTATTGTAGGGGCCACAACTAAGGTGGCCACCCTTAAGCAAGCGTTGTCCGAGGCTGAAAAGAAGGCGGCCACGGAGGGCACCGAGCGGGAGAAGCATGAGACGCAGGTTGGCAAGGTGCGGCAAGAGCTCCAGGCTCTCATGAAAAAACATGAGAGTTTGGAGCTTGACTCGAAGACGCGAGAGTCTGAGCTCGCGGCGGCCATTGAAGATGCCAAGTATACCAAGGCCGAAGCCCAGAAGGCCCTCCATAAGGTTGAGGCAATAAAAAGATAGCGACGGGTAAGGCATTCTTTATGCAAAGCAAGCACGTAAAAGTGAATTACTTGTCACTTACCCGAATCCGGAGCTCTCTAGGAGCATTCGCAAACTTGCCCCGTAGCGTGTCGGATGCCGCCGTCTTCTACCGCGCCGAGGAGGGAAGCTCGACGGAGAAGGTGTTCTGGTCTCAGTATGCTGAGGCCGAACACCTGGTGCCCTTAAGCGACCAACTGAAACAGCTGGTCGAGCTCCATAAGGTGGCCGAACAGGCCATGAAGGGCCTCATAGTCCGGCTGTGGCCTGGAGAGGCCATGCTTGGGAGCTACTTCGGGCTAGTGAGGCGGCTGGTGGAGGCCTGTCCAAGGCTCGAAGTCATCAAGCGCTCCGTATGCATCGAGGGTGCCCGTAGGGTGCTTGCCCGTGCGAAGGTGCACTGGGGCAAGCTGGATGCTGAGAAGCTTGTGAAGGACGGGCCACCGCCAGGTAAGGAGCATCGCAAGCCCGAGATGTATTATGAGGGTGTTCTGAAGGGTGCCCGCCTTGTGGTGGATGAATGTTCCATGAATGTAATTTTTCAGTGAACTCGCTCGTTTTGTCCTGTGCGCTGAAAACTACTTCATGTGCGCTAAGCAATGCTTTTTGAATTTAAAATATTACCTTCTGTGCGGCCGTTTATCAAATTTGAGAGATGGCGAGTCGTCGGCTTCTGCCCCCATGGCACGAGTGCTGGGGTGTTCGGGATAAACATGAGCGCTCCTTTTCCCATTCTTGGGTCCTTCGAGGGAGTCGCTCAACACAACGAACAAGGCAATCGGACTATAGTGCTTGAACACTCTCACTTAGCCATAGAATTCTATAATTTTAAATTTCTGCGAAGCCCCTAGTGTTCGGAAGACCGAGTTCGGGGCGCTATCCACGCCTAGGCCGGACAAAGCCGACTCCTCGCTCTAAGCGGCATAAGTCTTTAGGGACTCGAAAACCCCTCGAACAGCGACCACCTCTCGCCTCATCATGACAGTCAGTTTTAGCTTTCTCTACTGAGGTGCTTAGCCCAGCTCAACTAGGGCACAATCGCAGTAGTTCTCCTAGTGCTACCTTAGCTGATATGATGGAACGTAAGGTACCAAAACATAGGAGCCGAGCAAACCCAACTATTGACCCAAGACATGATTCGGAGCCGATGCATATAATTCTATAAGTTCGGGGTGCCACACTTGTGAAAGTATTCGGACTTCTCACACCATGTTGTGGGGTACTTAAGCCCCTGGCGTATTGGCCGTACCAACGTGTACGGGTGCAACATGTCATTAATGAACATATATTCATAAATTGAGGTAATGTAATAATAGACGGAAGCTATGCATTGTTTATTTAAAAAAGCTGCAATCAAAGCAGAACGATACAAATAGTGCGATAAGCAAAAGATGGGACTATCAAATATGTCCTTTCCAGGGGCGAGCTGCGGAATGTTATGTGAAACAGGTATACTGCTCGTTATAGAGACCACCTTAGAGTTCTGTAGTGCGGCGTAGCTTTCTGCTTCCCTGGTTGTATCGTTTGTGTGGCAATTGTACTGCCGGATAAGCCTTCTGAAGAATGGAGTCCTGAAAATAAGAGAAAATTAAGAAATCGGCAGCCCCTAGTGCGGTTTAAGCTGCGTTTCGGGCGTGCCGTGATGGTGCCCCTCCCCCTGTGCCCATGGTATTTCTA
This sequence comes from Triticum dicoccoides, assembly GCF_002162155.2. Lineage (NCBI taxonomy): Eukaryota > Viridiplantae > Streptophyta > Magnoliopsida > Poales > Poaceae > Triticum > Triticum dicoccoides. Next base: position 579,386,944 of record NC_041386.1, on the reverse strand, counting down.
GAGCGTAGTTATGTACGCGCAACAATGGTTTCACAAGTTCGCGAGGGCTGGGGTTGGGGCCGCATTGCTACGCTTGCTCGGAACGTGCCAGACGGTCTTGTTGTAGGTTACTCCGGGCGCGCTTGACGGTGTTCTAACGTTTAATGGCCGGACTGGAGAATTGCCTTGAGAGGCTGCTTTGTACTTCTGCTGCGATAGCCGCCGTATGCTCCTCTGTTCGGAGAGAGCATTCGGTGTTTCCATTGACCGTGATGACGCCTCGAGGGCCGGGCATCTTGAGCTTGAGGTATGCATAGTGCGGCACCGCATTGAACTTGGCAAATGCGGTTCGCCCGAGCAGTGCATGATAGCCACTGCGGAATGGGACTATGTCGAAGATTAACTCCTCACTTCGGAAATTATCTGGAGATCCGAAGACCACTTCAAGTGTAACTGAGCCTATACAATTGGCTTCTACACCTGGTATGACGCCTTTAAAGGTCGTTCTGGTGGGTTTAATCCTCGAGGGATCGATGCCCATTTTCCGCACTGTATCCTGATAAAGCAGGTTCAGGTTGCCGCCGCCGTCCATAAGGACTCTAGTGAGGTGAAATCCGTCAATAATTGGGTCTAGAACCAATGCGGCGAATCCGCCATGACGGATGCTAGTGGGGTGGTCCCTTCGATCAAAAGTGATCGGGCAGGAAGACCATGGGTTAAACTTTGGGGCGACTGGCTCCATCGCGTATATGTCCCTTAGCACACGCTTCCGCTCCCTCTTGGGGACGTGGGTTGCGTATATCATGTTCACCGTCTGCACTTGTGGGGGAAAACCTTTCTGTCCACTGTTGTTTGGCGGCCGGGGCTCTTCCTCGTCATCGCTATGCAGCCCCTTGTCTCTGCTTTCGGCATTTAACTTGCCTGCCTGCTTGAACACCCAACAATCCCTGTTGGTGTGATTGGCTGGTTTTTCGGGGGTGCCATGTATCTGGCATGAGCGGTCAAGTATTCGGTCCAAACTGGACGGGCCCGGAGTATTTCTTTTGAATGGCTTTTTCCGCTGACCGGGTTTTGAGCCTCTGAATCCGGCATTAACTGCCGTATCCTCAGCATTGTCGCCGTTGATGCGGCGCTTTTGCTTGTTGCGATGCGACCTGCCACTTCTGTCCTTGGTATCCGAATTACCAGGGTTCTTGGTCATGTTATTGCTGCGAGCTAGCCAGCTGTCTTCTCCCGCGCAAAAGCGGGTCATAAGTGTCGTGAGGGCTGCCATAGATTTCGGCTTTTCCTGTCCTAGGTGCCGTGCAAGCCACTCGTCGTGGATGTTATGCTTGAAGGCTGCTAGGGCCTCTGCGTCCGGACAGTCAACGATTTGATTTTTCTTGGTTAGGAACCGTGTCCAGAATTGTCTGGCCGATTCCTCTGGCTGCTGAATTATGTGGCTTAGGTCATCGGCGTCTGGCGGTCGCACATAAGTGCCCTGGAAATTGTCGAGGAATGCGGCTTCCAGGTCCTCACAACAACCAATTGATTCTGCTGGCAAGCTGTTAAGCCAATGTCGGGCTGGTCCTTTAAGCTTGAGTGGGAGGTATTTGATGGCGTGTAGGTCGTCACCGCGGGCCATGTGGATATGAAGGAGATAGTCCTCGATGCATACCGCAGGATCTGTTGTGCCATCGTATGATTCAATATTCACGGGTTTGAAACCCTCGGGGATTTGATGATCCATTACTTCATCTGTGAAGCATAGTGGGTGTGCGGCGCCTCTGTATTGGGCTACATCACGACGTAGCTCAAACAAGCTTTGTCTACTGTGTTCGGCCCGGACGGATTTACTGTATCCGGCGTGACGAGTACCGTCTCGTGCCGTGGGGCGCCCACGTGATCCGTAGATCGATCTTGTTTACCTTTCTTTGTCCTCCAATATATCTCATAGGTCTCGCGCATTTTCCCATGCCTTGGTAGTTTTTGAGCAGCGCCGGGGTGCGGCTTGAGTGGAGGGCCGAGAGGCCTCTCTGTCGCGGCCACGGGGTGGCCGGTCGGCCGCATCATGCGTTGGTGATGTAGGTTTAGGTGCTTCCTCCTCTAATTGGGGTAGCAACCTGCGCTTTGGGTAGCTCTTGGAGGGGCTTTCGAGTTCATACTCTTCGGCCTCAAGGACTTCAATCCATCTGTCGGCTAGCAAATCTTGATCAGCTCTAAGATGTTGCTATTTTTTCTTAAGGTTGCTCGCCGTGGCCATAAGCCTGCGTTTGAAATGCTCTTGTTCGACGGGACACTCCGGCATGACAAATTCGTCGTCGTCGAGGCTTGCCTCGTCTTCGGAGGGAGGCATATAATTATCGTCCTCGACCTCTTTGTCTGCCGCTCTCTCATGAGGGATGGCTTCTCTATCCTCCTGTGCTGAATCTTGCTGGCGGTGGTTGTCTTCGACACTGTCCCTGGTGTTATTATCCCCCATGCCGGAATCACCATTTTTGTTTTGGCGGGATTTAGAGCGGCGCCGCTGATGCCGGCGCTTAGGCTGCTTCTTGGAGGGGTCATCCTCCGCTGCTCCATCGCCATTACCTTCTTTTGGGGTGTCCACCATGTATATATCATACGACGAGGTGGCTTTCCAGTGCCCTATAGGCGCTGGTTCTTGATCGTCTCCTGCATCGGCGTCCATACCGTCGATGTCTTCGGAGTCGAAGTCGAGCATGTCGGTTAAATCATTGATAGTGGCTACGAAGTGGGTGGTGGGTGGGCTTTGAATTTCTTCATCATCCGCATCCCAACCTTGCCGACCATAGTCCGGCCAGGGCTCTCCTGACAGAGAGAGAGAGAGAGAGATCTTAGTGAATTTAGAATATCGAGCGAGTTCCGAAAGATGTCCGCGGCGGTGAACTCCATGATCGGTGCCCAATCGGGTTTGATCGGTTGGGGCACAGAGGGATCGGAGCCCGAAGAGGAGTCTGGCTCCTTGGAGTCACGGGCTTCGCAGAGAATAGGGCTGGTGTTCGGCTCGATCGCCGTAGAGATTGCAGCCCCCGAGGCGGTGTCTAACCACCCATCCTCGGTTGGTGTGAGCGGCTCCGAGCTAGGGGTCGGAGCGGACACGGGTGCGGCCTCCAGGGCACTGTTCGGCGGCAGAGCTAAACCATGCCCATCGTGACAGTGCGGCGCGGTCGACTGTGGCTCGAATCCGTCGAAGATCAAGTCTCCGCGGATGTCGGCCGTGTAGTTCAAACTTCCAAATCTGACCTGATGGCCACGGGCGTAGCTTTCGATCTGCTCCAGATGACCAAGTGAGCCCGCAATGCAAAGCCGCCGAATATGAAGATCTGTCTGGGGAGAAAAGTCTCACCCTGGATCGCATCGCTATTGATGATCGGAGAAGCCATCGGGCCTAAAAGTGATGACACAAAGGAACTCTCAATGAAAGCACCAATGTCGGTGTCAAAACCGGCGGATCTCGGGTAGGGGGTCCTGAACTGTGCGTCTAGGTCGGATGGTAACAGGAGGCAGGGGACACAAAGTTTTACCCAGGTTCGGGCCCTCTTGATGGAGGTAAAACCCTACGTCCTGCTTGATTAATATTGATGATATGGGTAGTACAAGAGTAGATCTACCACGAGATCAGAGAGGCTAAACCCTAGAAGCTAGCCTATGGTATGATTGTTGTTCGTCCTACGGACTAAAACTCTCCAGTTTATATAGACACCGGAGAGGGCTAGGGTTACACAGAGTCGGTTACAATGGTAGGAGATCTACGTATCCGTATCGCCAAGCTTGCCTTCCATGGCAAGGAAAGTCCCTTCCGGACACGGGACAAAGTCTTCAATCTTGTATCTTCATAGTCCAGGAGTCCTGCCGAAGGTATAGTCCAGCCATCCGGACACCCCGTAACCCAGGACTCCCTCACACATTAAATGACCAAAAACTCAATTAATGTATAAAAAAGGCCAAACGAACCCGGAATAATTCCAAAATTTAACAGGGCACTCATATAGTTCTATGTTGCCTCTATAAAGAAAATCTGGCGTTAGGCAGCGTATATTGTTTCGCACACAAAGGTATAAAGAAATAAAGAAATAAAGAAAATTGCCCTATTTAATTCTTGGGTTCTTATTATTTATGCCACTAGTTGTGTATCACTACTCAGTTTTTCCATTAGAAGTTACAACTACTCAAAAAATGCCATCGATCCGTGAGATGCCTTCTCAAAAATGCAATTAGATATCTAAAAAATGCCATCGTTAAGTTAGGTGTTTGCTCAGAAATGCCATTAGACATTGTTATTTTCACGTCAAACCCCGTTGACCATGTTACATGACAAAAGTAAGCCGATTCTCACAATGATAAGTTAATGGTGTCCAGCACAACACACCCCTCAAATAAAACTAAGCACCCTAGAATTCTTTGACAAAACTAAGCACCCTAAAATTCTTTGACAACTAAACTGCTGGCTATATGATGTTGGCCATATATATTGTACGTATATAATGTCAAGAAACAAGTGGTAGTACTATACCAACTAAAAGATGAAATGTACGAAATATAACGAGAAGAAACATAACATAGTTCTGTTGGGGGCTCAGCACTACACACCCCTCAAATAAAACTAAGCACACCAGAAATTAAACTAAGCAACTAATCCGATAGACACTGCATTAGAAGCACCATGAGCAACGACACTGCCACCTTACTCAGAGTCCTCATCCACGTCCTCGACTTCGTCCTTGTCCCTCTTCCTCTTGGGCGATACTTCTTTGCTTGAACCGCACACTTGGCTCTTGCTCTTCATCCAACCCTTGTAGATATTGAAACAAAGGTAGCCATCCATTGCAGCGTAGTGGATGTGGTCCATATCTAGTACATTCCACTGCCATGCATGACGATGAAACGTGTACGGAGGTTTCTCTAGTTATCGTATGAAGGATGAACCATGGCTCCTGCCAGGGTCAGCATTGAAGGCTGATCAAGGGAGGGCACCAGCCCTTCCTTCTAGAGGTCGAAGGGGTCGCCTACAACGAGGCCTATTCGACCCAGGATTTCCTTGTCGTTCCTAAAGTCTACAATAACGAATTTGACTCGGCTGCCCTTGAGGAACTTCTTAAATTCCTCGCACTCAATGTCGGCATGGCATATGTAGTAGACCAAGCATAAGTCATGCACGCAAACATGGATCACGGCGGGCTTCTTCTTCTCTGCCTCCTTTAGTTTCTTCTCGCTTCCCAAGACTGTGGTGTACTCAACATCTAGCCCAGCGACCCACTCATCATTTGAGTTTTCGAACATGCGTTCGAAGCGAGCAAGGCATTCTTTCACCGTTGCGGAAGAACAGGTGTAGATGATGTCGAACTCATCGCCGGTGATGGTTCTAACCTTGTATTCACCGCCGATCATGGAGATTTGGGACGCCATGGATTTGGGAGGATGGTTAGGATTAGTGGAATTGTCGTAATGTGAAAGGACGGGACGACTAGGAGCGGTTTATCGATTGTAAAAATGTCGAGTGGGAGGGGGCGTGCGAATGGCAGGGTAGTGGCTTGCCTGGTGGATAAATGGATTCATGCACAATACTATGTGGGGCCAATTAGATGTCATGTCTACTCGATGCCCAATTAAATGGCTTTCAATGTCATGTCAAAGCGTCGGGAAAATTACAGGTGATACGAAGCTTTCCATTCTCCCATGATACGGGCTTCCGAGAGCCCTTGGATCTGAGATTGAACAGTTGCATGGTGTGATTCTAGACCTATGGGCGAAGATCCTATCCTGGAGGGTTATTCTGCAAATTTTCAGCAACTTAGCATGCGACCGTTCGATCTCAGATCCAAGGGCTGCCAGCAGCCAGTATCATGGTCGCGCCTACCATGACCGTCGCCTCGCTTGCGCGGTCGCGCCCTTGGAGATTTAACACGGTGCATTAGGCTATCTGATGTTGGCATGTCATACATAGTCATCACTTAGTCACTCATACAACAAGGTTAGCTATAAGGTTGGTTATAAGAGTATTTTTTGTTTACTTCTCTTTATCTCTTTCTTCATAGTATTCATTGCATTTGCCAAGGAGTGAGCTCTTCCAATGAAATGGTGCTTAGATGAGGTGCTATGGGCATTAAATGGCTTAGCAACTCAAGTCCCCAATGCATAGGTGCTTAGTTTTTTGTTGCTAAGTTTGCTTCATCTAGGTACACGCACTTATCACGGTTTCTTCCTGGGGTCACCAAACTAGTCTGTCTCTTCTTAATTAACTTGCCACATTAGACTTTATGCCTATGTGGCAGGCTTAGCACCTGTAGGATCAAGTACAATAGTGGTCTATAAGCCCGCTTTACATGGCATTTTTGCATATGTGGGGGAAAGAGCCAATGAAAAAGTGGAGGAGTGGGCTCTCAAGCAAGAGCCAGCCTCTACATGGTGGAGCATCGGGAAAGGCACCTGTATGGAGGTGGTCAGGAATCGGGAGACTCAAGCCGGTCGTAGCGTCGCAGTTAAAATGATAATGGCAAGTCAAATCACCAGGCCCCACCTGTCCAGCAGTAACTCACTATCAAATCACACAACCCTACATTTGCAGCAGCCTACTCCCTCATCTTCTCGCGTCTCTGTCGAACCGACTAGGCGGAACTGCCCCTCCTATCGCGCGAGAAAAGCCCCACCCTCGACTTTTAAATAGTACAGTATACTAATTTTGTATCCATGGATTGCGCCACGGAGCAAAGCCTCAAGAAAACGGCGGTACACATGTACGGAGTATACAGCACGCCCGCCGCGTTCGCGTCGCACCCCAGACGGTCGGTCGGTGAGGGAGTCCTGGATTAGGGGGTCTCCGGACAGCCGGACTATCTCCGATGGCCGGACTGTTAGACTATGAAGATACAAGATTGAAGACTTCGTCTCGTGTCCGGATGGGACTCTACTTGGCGTGGAAGGCAAGCTAGGCAATACGGATATGGATATCTCCTCCTTTGTAACCGACCTTGTGTAACCCTAACCCTCTCCGGTGTCTATATAAACTGAAGGGTTTTAGTCCGTAGAACAACAATCATACCATAGGCTAGCTTCTAGGGTTTAGCCTCTCTGATCTCGTGGTAGATCTACTCTTGTACTACCCATATCATCAATATTAATCAAGCAGGACGTAGGGTTTTACCTCCATCAAGAGGGCTTGAACCTGGGTAAAACATCGTGTCCCCTGCCTCCTGTTACCATCCGCCCTAGACGCACAGTTCAGGACCCCCTACCCGAGATCCGCCGGTTTTGACACGGACATTGGTGCTTTCATTGAGAGTTCCTCTGTGTCATCGTCGTTAGGCTTGATGGCTCCTACTATCATCGATGGCGATGCGGTCCAGGGTGAGACTTTTCTCCCCGGACAGATCTTTGTATTCGGCGGCTTTGCACTGCGGGCTAATTTGCTTGGCCATCTAGAGCAGATTGAAAGCTACGCCCCTGGCCATCAGGTCAGATTTGGAAGTTTGAACTACACGGCCGACATCCACGGAGACTTGATCTTCGACGGATTCGAGCCATAGCCGGGCATGCCACACTATCGCGATGGGTATGACCTAGCTCTGCCGCCGAACAGTACCCCAGAGGCCGCGCCCGCATCAGCTCCGACCCTTAGCTCGGAGCCAACTGCGCCAATCGAGGACGGGTTGTTAGACACCACCTTAGGGCCTGCAGTCTCAACGGTGATCGAGCCAAACACCCGCATAATCCTCTGCGCAGCCCGTGACTCCAAGGTGCCGGACTCTCTTTCTGACTCCGAACCGCCTGTGCCCCTGCCAATCGAATCCAATTGGGCGCCGATCATGGAATTCACCGCCACGGATATCTTTCAGCACTCGCCCTTCGGCGACATTCTGAATTCACTAAGATCTCTCTCTTTGTCAGGAGAGCCCTGGCCGGATTATGACCAACATGATTGGGATGCGGACGACGAAGAAATTCGATGCCCACCCACCACCCACTTCGTAGCCACTGTCGATGATTTAACCGACATGCTCGACTTCGACTCCGAAGACATCGACGGTATGGACGACGATGTAGGAGACGAACATGAACCAGCACCTATAGGGCACTGGAAATCCACCTCGTCATATGACATATACATGGTGGATACACCCAACGAAGGCAATAGCGACAAGATAGCGGAGGATGACCCCTCCAAGAAGCAACCCAAGCGCCGACGTCAGCGGCGCCGCTCTAAGTCCCGCCAAAGCAAAAGTGGTGATACCGGCACAAGAGATAATAATACTCCGGATAGTGCCGAAGACAACAACAATCCCCTCCAGCAAGATTTAGAGCAGGAGGATGAAGGAGCCAGCTCTCCTGAGAGAGCGGCAGATGGAGAGGAGGAGGATGACAATTACATCCCCCCTCCGAAGACGAGGCAAGCCTCGGCGACGATGAATTCGCCGTCCCAGAGGATCCCGTCGAACAAGAGCGCTTCAAGCGCCGGCTCATGGCCACGGCAAATAGCCTGAAGAAAAAGCAGCAGCAGCTTCAAGCTGATCAAGATCTGCTAGCTGACAAATGGACTGTAGTCCTCGCGGCCGAGGAATATAAACTCGAGCGCCCCTCCCAGAGTTACCCAAGGCACTGGTTACTACCCCGACTGGAGGAAGAAGCGTATGATACGGCGGATCGGCCACCTCGTGGCCGCGATAGAGAGGCATTCCAGCCAAAAGCTCAGCCTCCACCCCAACGCCATTCAAATAAAAAGGCATGGGGAGATACGCCAGACCTGCGAGACATATTGGAGGACAAGGCAAAGCATTCAAGATCGATCTATGGATCACGAGGGCGCACCACTCTGCGAGACGACAAACGTCACGCCGGATACAGTAAAAGAAAATCCGGCAGGAACGAACACAGCGGGCAAGACCCATTCGAGCTGCGTCGAGATATAGCCCAATACAGAGGCGCCGCACACCCCTTATGCTTCACAGACGAAGTAATGGAACATCAATTCCCAGAAGGTTTCAAACCTGTAAACATTGAATCATACAACGGCACAACAGATCCCGCAGTATGGATTGAGGACTTCCTCCTCCACATCCACATGGCCCGCGGTGATGACTTACACGCCATCAAATACCTCCCACTAAAGCTCAAAGGACCAGCGCGGCATTGGCTAAACAGCTTGCCAGCAGACTCCATTAGCTATTGGGAAGATCTGGAAGCCGCATTCCTCGACAACTTTCAGGGCACTTATGTGCGACCGCCAGACGCCGATGACTTGAGCCACATAATTCAGCAGCCAGAAGAGTCGGCCAGGCAATTCTGGACTCGGTTTCTTACAAAGAAAAATCAAATCGTTGACTGTCCGGATGCGGAGGCCTTAGCGGCTTTCAAGCACAACATCCGAGACGAGTGGCTAGCCCGGCACCTTGGTCAGGAAAAGCCGAAATCTATGGCAGCTCTCACGACGCTCATGACCCGCTTTTGTGCAGGAGAAGACAGCTGGCTGGCTCGCAGTAATAACATATCAAAGAACCATGGTACCTCAGATACCAAGGACGTCAATAGCAGGTCACGTCGCAACAAGCATAAGCGCCGCATTAACAGCAAAAATACTGAGGATACGGCAGTCAATGCCGGATTCAAAGGCTCTAAACCCGGTCAGCAGAAAAAGCCATTCAAACAAAGTACGCCGGGCCTGTCCGGCTTGGACCGTATACTCGATCGCTCGTGTCAAATACATGGCACCCCAGACAAGCCAGCCAATCACACCAACAGGGATTGTTGGGTGTTCAAGCAGGCCGGCAAGTTAATTGCCGAAAACAAGGACAAGGGGCCGCACAACAATGACGAGGAGGAGCCCCGACAACTGCACACTGGAGGACAGAAGAGGTTTCCCCCCCCCAAGTGCGGACGTTGAACATGATATACGCAACCCACATCCCCAAGAGGGAGCGGAAGCGTGCGCTCAGGGACGTATATGCGTTGGAGCCAGTCGCCCCAAAGTTCAACCCTTGGTCCTCCTGCCCGATCACCTTCGATCGCAGGGACCACCCCACTAGTATCCATCATGGCGGATTCGCCGCACTGGTCCTAGACCAATCATCGACGGATTTCACCTCACTCGAGTCCTTATGGACGGCGGCAGCAGCCTGAACCTGCTTTATCAGGCCACAATGCGCAAAATGGGTATAGACCCCTCAAGGATCAAACCCACGAAAATGACCTTTAAGGGCGTTATTCCAGGTGTAGAGGCCCATTGCACAAGCTCAATTACACTGGAAGTGGTCTTCGGATCCCCGGATAACTTTCGAAGCAAAGAGTTAATCTTCGATATAGTCCTGTTCCGCAGTGGTTATCACGCGCTGCTCGGGCGAACCGCATTTGCTAGAATCAATGCGGTACCGCATTATGCATACCTCAAGCTCAAGATGCCAGGACCTCACGGAGTTATTACAGTCAATGGAAACACAGAGCGCTCTCTCTGAACAGAGGAGCACACCGCGGCCCTCGCAGCAGAAGTGCAAAGCAGCCTTTCAAGGCAATCAACTAGTTCGGCACTTCACAGCTCGGACACCTTCAAGCGCGCTTGGGGCAATCGGCAAATAGACCGCCTGGTGCGATATGAGCTCGCGTAGCAATAAGGCGGCCACCCCAATCCCAGCCCAGCGACGAAACTCGTGCCGCGCGTACATAATTACGCATTAAAAATACCATGGGCACAGGTGGGGAGGGGGGCACAACTACGACACGCCCCAAAACGCGGCCTAAACCGCACTAGGGGCTTCCCGTTTGGTTATTTTCCTTTTTTTTCAGGACCTTAATCTCTGGAAACACTGTCCGGCAGCACTGTTGCCGAACACATGATGCAGCAACCAAGGAGGCAGACAACTATGTTATACCACGGAATTCCCAGGTTGATTACAGTAATGAGTGAAATATTCAATTCAATATCATTCCTCAGCTTGCCCTTGGAAGGGACATAGTCCTACTCTTTGCGCATCGCACTATCTGTATCACTCTGCTTTAACGCAGTTTTTTAAAAAACAATGCATGACATTACGACTATTATTGCATTTTTGTTATATATATATATGTGTGTGTTCATTAACGACGCCTTGCAACCGTACACTTTGGTACGGCCAATACACCAGGGGCTCACGTACCCCACAATATGGTGTGAAAAGTCTGAACACTTTCACAAGTGCGGCACCCCGAACTTATAGCATTATATGCATCAGCTCTGAATCATGTCTTTGGTCAAATGTTGGGTTTGCCCGGCTCCTATGTTTTGGTACCTTACGTTCCGTTCTATCGGCTAAGGTAGCGCTAGGAGAACTACTACGATTGTGCCCCGGTTCTGCCGGGCTGAGCAGCTCAGTAGAGAAAGCTAAAACTGACTGTCATGATAAGGCGAGAGATTGGTCGCTGTTCGGTGAGGTTTTTTCGAGTCCCTAAAGACTTATGCCGCTTAGGGCGAGGGGCCAACCCTGTCTGGCTTACAAGCATGTATCGCGCCCCGAATTCAGCCTTCCGAATACCAGGGGCTTCACCGAAATTTAAAATTATAGAATTCTATGGCTAAGTGAGAGTGATAAAGCATTATTAGTCCAGTTGCCTTGTTCGTTGTGCTGAGCGCCTCCCCCGAAGGACCCAAATATGGGAACAAGAGTGCTCAGGTTTATCCCGAACACCCCAGCACTCGTGGCATGGGGGCAGAAGCCGAGGACTAGCCATCTCTCAGATTGGATAAACAGCCAAACAGAAGGTAATATTTTAAATTCAAACAAGCGTCGCATAGCGCACATGAAACATGTTTTCATAAATACAGGATAAAACGAGTGAGTTTACTCAAATATTACATCTTTTGAACACTCATCCGCGATAAGACGGGCACCCGGCAGAACACCCTCGTAGTACATCTTGAGGTGGCGGTGCTCCTTGCCCTCCGGCGGCCCCTCCTTGATCAGCTTCACGACGTCTAGCTTGACCCACTGCAATTTCACATGGGCGAAAGCCCGGCGTGCACCTTCAATGCAGACAGATTGCTTGATGACCTCCAGCCGCGGGTAGGCATCCACAAGCTGCCTCACCAGGCCGAAGAAGCTGTTTGGAAGGGCGTCGCCAGGCCACAGCCAGACTATAAAGCCCTTCATGGCCTGATCGGCCGCCTTATGTAGCTCGACCATCTGCTTCAGCTGGTCACTCATCGGCACCGGATGTTCGGCCTCAGCATATTGAGACCAGAATAGCTTCTCCGTCGAGCTTCCGTCCTCGACCTGGTAAAATTGTGCGGCATCGGACACACTGCGGGGCAAATCTGCGAATGCTCCTGAAGAGCTCCGGATCTGGGTAAGTAATCGGTAATTTACTTTTACATGCTTGCTTTGCATATAGAAAGCCTTACCCGCCGCTATCTTCTTCATTGCGTCGATCTCTTGGAGGGCCTTCTGGGCCTCGGCCTTGGCATTCTTTGCACTCTCAAGGGCCGCGGCAAGCTCAGACTCTCGCGTCTTCGAGTCAAGCTCCAACGCCTTGTGCTTCGTCACGAGAGCCTGGAGCTCTTGCTGCACCTCGCCCACCCGAGCCTCGTGCTTCTCTCGCTCGGTGCGCTCCTGGGCCGCTTTATCTTCGGCCTGGGTTAGCGCTTGCTTCAGGGTCGCCACCTCGGTCGTGGCCCCTGACAAACATACAATGATCCTGTCATTTGGCAATCGCGTCCTTTTTTATATATAAATATCTGTAGACGGGGTATTACTTACCCTTGTTCTCCTCGAGCTGCCTCTTAGCAAGGCCGAGCTCTTTCCGGGACCCCTCGAGGGCCTGCTTCAGTACGGCGACCTCCGCAGTCAGTGCAGCGGACGCCAGCAGCGAAGCCTGCATATGCATATTGACATACTTATATTAGACTCCTACGATATTATTTGATCCTCTGTTCAGCTTTTCTTTGTGAACACCGAACAAAGCATCAGGGGCTACTGTCTATGCGGTAATATTTCTACTACATTTTAAAACACTTACCTCGAAGCTTGTTAGAAGGCTGGCACAGGCTTCAGTCAATCCGGTCTTGGCGGACTGAACCTTCTGGATCATTGCACTCATGATAGTGCGGTGCTCCTCGTCGATGGAAGCGCTGCGAAGCGCTTCCAGCAGATTGTTTGGTGCCTCTGGATGGACAGAGGTCATCAGCACATGCGTCTTGCCCCTCTTAGAAGGAGGCTGCCTGCCCGAGCCCGGAACCGCTGGAGGGTCCGGCACGGTGTTCGGCTGAGGGCCGAACTCGGAGCTCTCAGGGGCCCCGTCCCCTCGGCTCCCGGAGTCCGGAAGGTCGCCGTGGGGCGCCTCCAGGACTGTCTCCCCTCGATCCGGTGCCTCTTAAGACAACACCTCGGCGTTGTCGACAGGATGAGGGGAGGTGGCGGTCGGGACCGGATCGCTATCCATGTCCGACGAGCCCAGGGAGCCGTCCGATGATACCTCGATATTGGCTCATGGCGGCCTACATAATCATGTTCGGCGATTAGGGAAAGCAGTGCGACAAAGGAATCCTATGAGTTACTCTGGTATCCAAATACTTACGATATCCCTGGGGGCTTGACCCTGGGCAACCACTCGTCTTCGCCTTCATTGGCGGTGGTGGAACTGTCCGGAAGAAGAGTCCTTCCCTTCTTGGACCCCCCGGCCTCCCAGTAGGGGCGGCCTTCCTTTTCTTGTCTCCCCCAGTCGGTGGGGGAGCATCTTCTTCTTCTTCTTCCTTGTCTCGGGGGAAGAGTGCGCCTTAGAGTCATCGGACGGTGAGTCCGAAGACGCCTGGAGTCGGGAACTCTTTAGGGTTCCCTTGGCCTTCTTGGTCTTCTCCGGCACCTTATAAGGGGCCGGAGTCAGCATCTTCGCGAGAAGATGTCTGCGGGACCTTCGGGCAAAGGAGCCGGACAGTCGATCTGTCCGGCCATCTTCTGTCAGTCCTGTCAAGGGTACGGGAGTTTAGATCCCGCATAGAATCAATCTATATAAAAAATAAGTATCCTGTGAAAGGTAAAGCAGCTTACCGCACTGGCTTGGCGCTTCGCGCTGAATCCGCGATCCTCAGTAATAGGGGGGAACCTCGGCGCTTTTGAACAGCACCCTCTAGGCGTCTTCATGAGTCGTGTCGAAGAGCCTGTTCAGAGTTCGGTGCTGTGCCGGATTGAACTCCCACAAGTTGAACTCCCGTTGTTGGCACGGGAGTATCCGGCGGATGAGCATAACTTTGACTATGTTGACAAGCTTGAGCTTCTTGTCCAGCATGTTTTGAATACATGTCTGGAGTCCGTTCAGCTCTTTCGAATTACCCCAGGACAGGCCCTTCTCTTTCCAGGAGGTGAGCCGCGTGGGGATGCCAGATCGGAACTCGGGGGCCGCTGCCCATGCAGGGTCGCGCGGCTCGGTGATATAGAACCACCCCGATTGCCACCCCTTTATGGTTTCCACAAAGGAGCCCTCGAGCCATGTTATGTTGGGCATCTTGCCCACCATGGCGCCTCCGCACTCCGCCTGGCGGCCGCCCACCACCTTCGGCTTGACATTGAAGGTCTTCAGCCATAAGCCGAAGTGGGGCTTGATGCGGAGGAAGGCCTCGCACACGACGATAAACGCCGAGATGTTGAGGATGAAGTTCGGGACCAGATCGTGGAAATCCAGGCCGTAATAAAACATGAGCCCCCGGACGAAGGGATGGAGAGGGAATCCCAGTCAGTGGAGGAAATGGGTGAGGAATACTACCCTCTCATGGGGCCTGGGGGTGGGGATGAGCTGCCCCTCATCTGGGAGCCGGTGCGCGATGTCGTCGGGCAGGTATCCAGCTCTCCTCAGTTTCTTGATGTCTCCCTCCGTGACGGAGGAGACCATCCACTTGCCTCCCGCTCCGGACATGGTTGGAGAAGGTTGAGGTGGAAGTGAGGACTTGGGCGCTAGAGCTCGAGTGTGCGGAAACGGATGGGCAAAGGAGGAAGAAGGCGTGGATAGAAAGGTGAATCCTTATCCCCTTATATGGGCGGACAAAACTAAGCATCCCCACTTGCCTGATAAAACTCGCTTATCCCCCAAGCTCCGCAATTGATGGCGCGGTTGGGTTACCCATGCCCGTATTGATGAGAATCCCGTAATCAGGGGACACGATCTCTGCTTTGACAAGACGTGTCAAAAAACTGCCTCGCGTTGTGTGCGGGGCTGGTTAAAAGAAACAGTTCGAATAATCACCGAGCCATGACATAACGTCATGCTGCCAAGACCAGCCAGAAAATTAGATCTGCAAAAACGTTATTCTCTCTGTGGTGGAATGTGGAACTTATTTTGCAGGGTCGGACACTATCCTCGTATTCAAATTCTTCTGTGATGTATTCAGAGAAGGAACCCGCCTTGCAATGCTGAAGACAATACAGCGCGCCGGACTCATCGTCATTGAAGCCTGGTTCAGGGGCTACTGAGGGAGTCCTGGATTAGGGGGTCTCCGGACAGCCGGACTATCTCCGATGGCCGGACTGTTAGACTATGAAGATACAAGATTGAAGACTTCGTCTCGTGTCCAGATGGGACTCTACTTGGCGTGGAAGGCAAGCTAGGCAATACGGATATGGATATCTCCTCCTTTGTAACCGACCTTGTGTAACCCTAACCCTCTCTGGTGTCTATATAAACCGAAGGGTTTTAGTCCGTAGAACAACAATCATACCATAGGGTAGCTTCTAGGGTTTAGCCTCTCTGATCTCGTGGTAGATCTACTCTTGTACTACCCATATCATCAATATTAATCAAGCAGGACGTAGGGTTTTACCTCCATCAAGAGGGCCCGAACCTGGGTAAAACATTGTGTCCCCTGCCTCATGTTACCATCCAGCCTAGACGCACAGTTCGGGACCCCCTACCCGAGATCCGCCGGTTTTGACACCGACAGTTGGTCTGGCACGCTGCTCTCCGAATGGAACACGCGTCATATTGCGTTTGCACACACATGTGGGACCACAATTGAGAACCGACCATAGGCACACTCCCCGGCCCCGCAAGTCGGCTGGGTTAGTAGAAGTAGTACATACGTTGGTACCTGGACGATCCCTGCAAGACACGGAAGATCAGTTCGTTCATGCATGTGACCAGACTCCAGCAGACACGCCTGGATTGGCTATCATCTACATATCATGCAGGCTGTGTTGTACAGGGCTGTAGTTCTAGTGAGAAATCTAAAAAAAGGTTTCTTGTCATCTCGCAAAATTAGGTGTCACGTGCTTCGGATCACTGCGAGGGTTAAACAACGACAACTGAGTTGGGCTAGTCATTGGGGGCACATGCACGAAGACTACTCGGCTGCCATCTAGGTCAAGCCGGCTACGTTAATTAGGACATCTATTGACGGACCCCTTTTCTACGAGTTTATCTTTAATTTGAGCTTTGATCCTCGTCTAGTTTGGCTGTCGGGATTCATCTTGTCTCCTTTGGGCAGTGAGGTTATGATTTCTTGTCTTGTGGCATTTTTTCGTGTTATATGTTATAATCCGATGCTTCAGATCAAAATGATGACAACCGCGCCTCCGGGGCACATGCATGAAGACTTCTCGACAGTCATTGCCAAGGTCAAGCCGGCTCCGGCCGGTAGACAAAATAAAACTAGTACTCCACTATATAGGCAGGAGCTCTCTTCACACAGTCTTGTCCTCTCCCGATCTAAACACGACAGCGGTGGCCACACTCTCTCTCTCTCTCTACTCACCGCCGGTCACAGATCCAGCCGAATCCTCTCCACCGGGGAAGGTAAGAAGGTGCAATGTTCATGCAGTCGTCCTCGGCGACGGCTCTTACCCACTGTCGACGCATCCCGATCAGCGTGCCTTGCCGTTCTCTCCCAAGCATCGCTGGCGGGGGAGGGCATCCCATCCCTTCTTCCTCGCTGCCGTAGTGTGGGGAGATCCGTCCTCCCGCCACCCACCTAGCGACATCCCGGCGACCCTCAGGTATAACTTCCTTCGAAACCGGCCTTGCTCGACTTCCCGAGCTCCTGATGTTGCTGCATTTGTATCTTTTACTATTTCTCAGGCCCCCTCGTGCAGATAGGATCGATCAGCTGTTCGTAAACCACCTAATTTTTTACTATTAAGAGGTAAAACTAGTTCATGCACTCGAATCTAGTAGTAGTACTTGGTTCAAACAAGGAAGAAAGGGGGTGGGGTGGGGGAAGATTTGTTACCTGAATCTAGGACTTGGTTGAAAGAGGAAATAATGGGGGCAAAAAGTAGCAGAGACTGGCTATTCAACTGGTCTCTAGGTCTAATAGGGAAATAAAGGGAACACAGTACAAACTCAATATAAACCCGATCTATTGGTTGAAAAGGGAAAGAAAGTGGGGACTAGGGGACAAGTCAACAGAGTAAGTCCAACACTAGATTTGCTAGCCTCACACAGTATAAGGTGGCTATATACCGAACAAAAATGGGACCAACCCAGATATCCTCTTCTAATGTTTGTTGCCCCAAGCCGCTCTTATGTAATGCCACTGGTAAAATGTAGCAGTGGCACTATTAAAAGTAAGGACGCGTTAAACCAATGTTGTTTTCAATGTAATGCTTCCAGTAATATGAATCAATTATACTTTTTTTCATGTCCTGCTAAATTTCCCATTAAGATAAGTTGCTTCTTTTCGTTAGAGATGCAACTGTCCTGGTCCGCCTACTCTCCAGGAGCTTCACGACCAACCTTGATGTTGCTCAATTTTATTGCAACTAATGAAGAAGCTCTGTGGGTTTCATTTTCTAATGGAAATGGAACCTGGGCTGGAGCCCTTTTCTTAAAAAAAGAAGAAGAAGAAGCTGCTAGCTCATGGGACATTGCTTTATTTTAGGTGAACTACACCAAAAGGTCCCATGAATTGAATCATCCATGTTGGTGACTGGTGTCATCCCTTCTACGATGGCGTTGACTGCAGATATGGTTCCCATCACGAGGTATGTTCCTTTTTGGTCTGATCGTTTGCCAAAGATCCTGCATGTTGATCCTGCTCTTGTGCTACTATTTTGGCACTGCCATGATAAAGCAGTAATGTTATTATTTTGCACCTTAATCTAGTGGCACTATTAATTTGAGGCAATGTTTTGGCACCGCTAGTGCCACTGTTTTTTTATATATCGAAAGAGGGGGTCCCCTCCGATTTCATTAAAGAAACCCAACCATAGAGAACCATTATCCGACAACATCTCAGTGTAAATGGGCAGTTATGCAACTACTACTAGAACGGACTGAGTACTAGCAGGAGACAAGTTCGCCACATAAGCTAGGCAGGTAGGGGGGACGCAGCACCAGCTCGACCAAGTTTGGATTACAACCCAAATGCTACCACAGAAACATCAGGGGGAAGATAGGGACTGAAAGAGCCAGCTTCAGCATACCAGTCTAAGCACCCCCAGCCTTCATCCTTGCGACGCACGGTACACCTTGTTTGCCACCTGCTCGACCCTAGTGTCACTGATAAAATTAAGTAATAATATAGTTAAAATAGAGCGAGTGTCATCTCTATCATTTCATTTCCAATGTAGATAAAGAAAGTGCTTATCTTTGTTAATGTATGTTTCATCAACTAGTCCCATTGTTAATGTTTAAGCGTTTCTGCAAACTGGGGTGCTTAATTTTAGTTGATCTGCACAAAAATAGAGATTTGAATGTCTCAAGGTCCCTCCTTGTACTACTGCTGTACACTGATGTTCTTCACTGGCAGAAGGTGTATCGGGGAGACTTGGGTCGATTTCCAGTATGATGTAATATTTTCTTCTATTTATTAGTGTATGTTTCATCAACTAGTGCCACTATAATCTAATCACGCCTTTTCATTATCTATCCAAACAGGGTTATTCAGCTGCATTTTGGTGGAACTGCACAAATGTACGGATGGAACCGGCATATATGCAGAGTGCGAGGTGCCAAGTAAAAATTACCGACACCAACCCTGCTCTATCTAAGCATTGGCATCCACCACCATCAGTGGGATGTGTGGCGCTCACTGTGGATGGATCTTTCTCGGCAGCAAATCCTCTAACCAAATACTAGTAGCTTAGACTTAAAAAATACTAGTAGCTTATATTGGCAGTTTTCTAGGGCTGAACTCTTTTCTGAAAGAAGCACAAATCTATTTTTCCTTATTTGTACACGGTGTCACAACTTTGACCCAAAGGTCCAGAGCTATTTTAGGGTGATTGGCGTAGTACTCAGAGACTGATTGTAAGCATGATTTTTATTAGTTGTCACACTGATTGTAAGCATGAGCAGATGGAAGATTAGATTAGTGCGAAGCTTACATTAAACCCTACCGATGCCGTTGAAATGAGGCGAGCATCGAGGGAACCGTGGAGAACGGCGGGGAAGCGACATGCGGCCTCCTCTTGCGGTGGGAGAACGAATACTCCTGTGGCTCCGGTTGGCTTTGCACCCTCACGAACGACACACCATACTCAATTGATTCATTATCCTCTGGGTTCTCGACCTTCGACCTGTACGCCCACCATCTCCGCCTGACTTTCGCCTCGGGCGAATCTGTCTGCTCCATCACCCAGAGGAGATACTCGATGAACTCAAAGGACTGCGGCGTGACTGCCGCCGAGGAGTACATCGCCGTCATCTCGCTCTTTCGCATACATTGCCACATGGCCCTCACCGTCCTCGAAATCTCTCACTCATTGTCAAACAAAGTAAGGATCTCCTTTAACCTGGCTAACTTTGCCTGGTCACCGCCGGCGATCTATCAGATTCACTGCTCCATCCCCTCCATAGATGTCCTTCTGAGTGGTCCGGTGCTAGCTTTGGAAGATGGGAGGAGAGACGGTGGTCTTGCAATAGAGAAGAGGGAGAGGCGAGACGGTGGTTTTGGAATGGAGATGATGGAGAGGAGATGTTCCCCTGCCTTTCGATCACTGATAGGTGGGCCCCGCGCTTGGTGGGACCCATGTGTCAGTGTCTCAATGGCAGGATGGGCTATGTCAGGGGATCCTCGTCCGAGGAGAGAGGAGGTGGTTTTGCAATGGAGAAGAGGGAGAGGCAAGATGGTGGTTTTGGAATGGAGATGATGGAGAGGAGAGGTGGTGGTTTTGCAATGGAGAAGAGGGAGAGGAGTGTGCGGCAGTGATTTTGGATTGGACGAGAGGGTCGGCGCGCTGTGACTAGATCAAAATCAAAATCAATTTACCCTTCAATTAAGAAAGCCACCCCACATTAACTAGTCTCCCTTTTATTCTGGGTCATAATTGACCATGATTTTCGCAAATAAAATATATGTTATACGTTGTAAAAATAATATAATTTGAAAGTACATTCAGATATGAACCAAACGATGCAATTTTTGGTGACATGCATTCACATTTTGCTTGTCAAATACAGTACGTGGTCAAACTTTGATCCAAAATACGTAAAACAAAAAAAAATACTTCCAAGACCAGCGCCGCTCTTCCGCTCTTCTCCTTTTAAACCACCACCGCTCCTCTCCTGTTCCAATCTAAATCCAGCGCCGCTCCTCTCCTCTTCCATTTCAAAACCACCGCCCCTCCTCTCCTTTTCCAATCCAAAACCAGCATCGCTCCTCTCTCGTTCTAAACCAAAACCAGAACTGCTCCTCTCCTCTTCCATTCAAAAACCACCAACGGCGAGTGAAGGTGTTGTGGAGAAGTAGATCGATGGAGGAGTACAACCGATACATGAGGATCGCAGACGGCGACCCTGTGAAGCTAGCTAGGATGTTGGAGATACAGTCTTGGTTTGACAACAAGGACCAACTAGCGGCGATGGTGACATCCATGGCCAAATATCTGCAACAGAGCAAAAAGGCGGCGATACTCCCGGAGGGAGTCGCGCGGGAGTACATAGAGCTGCTCCTCTGGGCCATGGAGCAAACAGATTCATCAAATCCGATCGTGAGGGAGCGGTGGTGGGAGTATGGATCCCAGATGGAGCATCCACCAGAGATTGAAGGATCGAGCATCTATAGGGTGTCGTTTGTGAGGGTGACGTGCCAGAGCGAGCCGGTGGAGTCTTCGTCGACCGAGCCCAACTGCAAGAGGAGAAAAACTGTTGCCCCGACGACGCATCCCCGCCATCCTCTCCCTCGCCGTTCACATCGTCTCACGGGGCGGCTGTCTGCCGCTGAGGAATAGTCAGGCAGGTTGTGAATTTTCAGGAGGAGCTTAGGGTTGTTAGTATTTGCAGGTTGTGAATTGTGTTTTGTGTTGTGTATTTTGAGAGTACTTTCAGATATGAATGTCTTTTGAATTTCAGATTTGCAGTATTGAGCATATGAAGTATTTTGTGAATTCTAGAGATCTATTTTTAGCACTTAAAAATGTAGTTTCATAGGAGTATAAAAGTGCAGACAATGTGATTCTCAGAGAAGAAACTGCAAGTTTCAGTTTCAGATAAGAAACTCCAAGTTCAGTTTCAGATAAGAAACTGCAACTTTCAAAGGCAGAGCATTTATATTAACACGGCCTTTTCAAACAGTCTTAACATCATGCTGGAAGTTTTATTCATGGTCGAAACTGGAACTGCCAGCCAGTTAACATCATGCTGATCAACATTCATGCATAGCACATCTTCATATGATGCATAGTCAAAAGGATATGCTATTTTCAAAATGCCGACACAATGTCGAGTGTGCGAAAAACAGAGAAAACGAGGGACGAAGTTTTGGCAAGTGTAGGACGTGGTGTGTGTAGATGACAATTGGGACCCACATGTCAATAAAGGCAGAGGCAAAAATTTTGGAGATATTTTCTCTGCACAGGTGGAATCGAACCCGGGCGGAACAGCTATCGGGTAGTGTCACTCGACCACTGGGCTTGTTCAGTTGTTTCATTAGTAATAAGGCACTTCCTCAGGTTGTCGGATCTCCTCCTACGCCTTTGTGCGCTTGCCGCGAAGCCGCTGTCTGCCATTGTGAACATGCTGAACAAACAAGAGGAATCTGGAGAGGACTGTACGTGGAGAGGCGGACAGTCGGGACCCACCAGGTCTATGGCCATACGCAAGCAAGTGCCTCATCGAAAAATACTTCCTCCTAATGCTATACTAACGTTAGGGCCCACGGATTTGTCAACATAGTTACATTTTTTAGGTGCTTCAACGTAGTTACTATAGGAGATAAATTCACAACGAAGCCGGGGAGCTGGCAGGTACCATTTATTATCACTGGGGCAGCAAGTATCAGCTGGGTTTTGGGTTGCCCTGTCTAGGCTTTCTTTTTTAACATGTGCAGCCCATGACCTCGGATGGGAGGTCCATAAGGTTGTTTGTATTTTCTTGAGGACCATCATGTATAGACCGGCCTATGGACCTCCCATCCGAGGTTTTATTTTTCGTGAAACATCGGCAGCCCAATTTATTTATTTTTTTGAAGAAAACGTAGAGGTCTGTTCTATTTTTCTATATAAGAATAGGAACGTCTGGTCCAACTTATGTTTCCCTTCTAACTCTATTATATATATTTAAATTATTTTATATGTTATTATATATTATTATTATTGTCATCATATATTTAACAGATACTTACATATGTAAGAAAACAATATTCCACATCTTGTTAACTTATAAAATAATTTCTTAACAATAAAATCCTGGATTTTTTTGGCAATGAAAATCTTGGTGATTGTGTACAAAAGCTTGGTAAGATTTAAGGACCAATGTAATAATAAATCACTTATTATTTAAATAAATAAATAAATAAATATAAAATAAATTCTCAGCCCCTGTTTATTTTTTGATAACATTGTTGCGCCCACCCCAACATTATAATTAGAATCAGCCCAGCAAAATCGTGTATTTCGAGAAAGTGCAAATGGCTTGTAATTTTTTAGGAAAAACATAAATGGGCCGCATGGACGCTACATTATTTGTTCACCCAACCCAGCTAATGGACTGTAATTCAAAAAAAGATCAAATGGACTGTAAATTCTACCTCGCAAAAAAAAAGATTCTGACATCGTTAGCCGTTGGATTTACATCCAACAACCGGCATCCATCTTCAATCTCTCGTCTTCTTCCTCCAGCACCGACGGGACCACCTGCTCCCGCCTCCACCTGCTAGCAGCTCTGCTTAGCACGCTTCGCTGTGAAGCGCTACTCCACCGTTGGCCAGGCCATCCCTCCACCCCTCCACACCTCCTGTTCTTCTCCACCGACTGCCGAACCACACCGCACCAGAACCAATTAACCCTCATACACCTCTCCGTCTGCGACTCTACTCCTGCGTCTTCCCATCTTCGGCTCGTTGCTGTCAGGGGCCACGCCGTCGTCCACCACCTTGGATGCGCTCGGCGCAGAGTGGTCAACGTTGTCAACGAACGACACCATCGGAAGTAGACTGTGCATGGAGAGGCTGACAGTGGGGTCCATGGCCGCACGCAAGGAAATGCCTCCTTATTACACGCAAAATAATGATTCCTCCACCTGATAGCTAGGACCCACCGGAAGGGCCTCTGTATTTCGCCAAAAAACGTTCCCACCGCTGACAGGTCAGACCCACCAGCTATATCTTCACATGCAAGGAAGTGCCTCCTTATTACGCACAAAAAATGAATACTCCCCCTGCTAGTTGGGACCCACCTTGGTGGGAGGCTGACTTGTGGGCCTACTAAGTTGACGGGGACGGAGTGCTTTGTCAACTTAGAAAATATGAATGATTCTAGCTCCAGTGACCGTATGATGTCCATCCAATGGCCGTAGTGCTTCTTCAACCTCTGGTCTTGTTGCTCCAGCCGCCCAAAGCAGCGCCGGTCGTGCCACATGCTCCTGCCTCCCATGGCCGGTTGTGCTGCCGCGGAGGCCTCACATCCCCCTACTATTCCCACCGCTGGCCGGGCCATCCCTATACTCACCCACATCCCTGTTATTCTGCGGCGACGGCAGCCTCACACCGCAGCGACCCAGTGAACCCTTGTACTCCTCTACGCGTGGGCATCCACTGCCGCGTCATCCCCTTCCTAGGCCTCGCCATCGCCCGCCACCCTGGTGCTCTCGGCGCGGTGTGGTCAACATGGTCAAGGAATGGCTTCCAACGGATGTGGACTATACATGGAGAGGCTGACAATTGGGTCCACGGCCGCAGCAAGGAAGTGCCTCCTTATTACGCGCAAAATAATTATTCCTCCACCTGACAGTGGGGACCCACCGGACGGGCCACCATATTTCGCGAAAAAAATGGTTCCCCTTGACTGCTGGGACCCACCAGCTACATCTTTGCACGCAAGGAAGTGCGTCCGGGCAAAAAATGATTCGCCCCCTGACTGCTGGGACCCACCAGCTACATCTTCGCACACAAGGAAGTGCCTGACAGTCAGGACCCACCTGGTCGAAGCGTACGTAGCATTGTCATTCTGGTCGCGAACGTGTATGTACATACTGGTCGATGTAGAGGCGCGCACGTGTCGTAGTAGAGGCGCGCGCGTAGCATGTACACGTACGTACAGCGGCCAGGGTGCAAGAAAGTAAATACGGCCATGTACGTACATATGGGCGGGGTCTCGAATGCCTACTCGCGCGTACGTACGGCTAGGGCTCGTGTACATGGCTGGGTCGGAACGGAGAAACAATGTCGTCATCGTGTTCATGGGGAGCCAACCGGCTAGGTTAGAACGGAATGTGTCGTTGTGTTCATCGGGAAGGCTTGGATGGAACAACCAATGAAAACGAGGCCTGGCGTATCGCAGAATGGAGGAGACGGCCTTGTGTTCGACCGACCATGTTCGAAACAGTATCCTGTTCATCGGGAGGGGTCTGGCGTACCGCAAAACGGAAGAAACAGACCTCCTACGGTCAAAACGGGGGTCTTGTTGATCGGGAGGGGTGTGGCGTACCGCAAAACGAAGGAAACGGACTTGTGTTGGAGTGCTACGGTCAAAACGGGGGTCCTGTTCGTTGGGAGGGGTGTGGCGTACCGCAAAACCAGACTCCACGGGATACTGTTCATCTCCACCATCGACCCCCTCCAGCCTCCACGGGCTACTGTTCATCCACCGTCGACCTCCTCCAGCCTCCACCTGCGACTGTTCATCCACGGGCTCCTGTTCATCCAGCCTCCACCACGCGCTACTCCACCGGCTACTGTTCAACCAGCCCTCTCCACAGGCTCCTGTTCAACCACCTCTCCACGGGCTACTGTTCATCCTGCCCTCCATCGTCTACTGTTCATCCTGCCCTCCATGGGGTGGTCCTGTTCATCCTACCCTCCACGGGGTCCTGTTCATCGAGCCCCAACCGACTCAATCGATTGGGGTTCTGTTCATCCAGAGGCAACACCATGGGGTCCTGTTCATCCACCCCCACTAAGAACTGTTCATCCAACC
>NC_041386.1:579309301-579361487 GCF_002162155.2 Triticum dicoccoides | reverse complement strand
GCTCACTGTTCATGCAGAGGCAGCATCGATCGGCTTCAGTTAGCAGCAGTAGCGAAGGAATCGCTCGATCGGGTTCAGTTAACAGCCATCGATCGATCGCTCGGGTTCAGTATCGCGTAGCCTGCAGTGCAATCGCTCGGGTTCAGTTAGAGCCCAACGCCTCGCACACACGCGCGTACATACGAGAGAAACGTGCATAGCTCGACCCCCGACCACCCACCGTAACCGGGGACTCCCCAATATTTTCTGCGCCCTCGCTTCTACCACGGTTTTTTCCGTCATGGACATCCCAAAGAATGTCATGCAGCTGCGTCTCCGGCCCGCCCAGGACGAAAAGCCCATTTTCTATCATGATTTTTTGTCATAGAAGTAGGACCTCACCACATCTATGATCATACCGTGTTTTGTCATAATTATTGTCATAGAAGTGTCATAAGCATGACATAATTTTTTTTTCGTTCGGCCCAAAATGTCACGGATGCATCTTTTTTTGTAGTGCCCACTTGTGCTTAAATGATGAGTATGACCTATGATCAAATGTTATCATTTGGCTCCTAAGTTAATATATTCATATGTAGATGACTATGTCATCACCCATTGCTTGATAGTTGCTAGTGTTGGTTATGCCTGTTCGGCACATATTTTATTTGCTATCTTATTGTGTGAGCGTGTTGCTATGCCTATTGCTCATTTGTGGACATCCAGTTGTAGTTTGATTGATTTTATTTTATTTGGCTAGTTGGATGTACAAGAATGCCCAAGAACCTTCTCTAGCTATGTACTTCTTCTTGTCTCAAATTTTATTCATGCTATATCTCAAATTTTGAATAAGCTCATTTTTGGACCCTCCGGGTGAGGAGCACTCGGAGCCACCGGTCTGATTAGGGCTGACTTCCAAAACCTTCTAAGTGCTTTTTGGTCTGACCAACTCACTCTTATTCGGTCCCACCGATTGCATTTGATTAATCCATATTTTCACCTTGGTAAGCCCGATATGAAAAACCCGGGTGCACCGAAGCTCTATCTTCGGCAGTTATGCATCTCGGTGATACTAAGTCGGTGTCATCGAGTTTGCTCCTCTGTAGCATCATGTGCACTTCGATGGAACCAGGAGCAACTTCGACCTGACCGAAATGCAAACCCTAGTTTTAGTTGCTTCCTCAGTGCTACTAAGAATTTCAAATCGGTAACTCTGAAATGCTCTCTGTGAAAACCTAAAACTGAAGTTTGAATTCGGATATTTTCAAAAACTAGCTGCATTTTGTGATACTCATCTACTCTACCTCCTCAATTCTATTCATAGGGTCTATTGGATGCTAGTATGTCAAAGGCCAGTGATAGCCAGAATCTTCCCAGAGAGATCAGTGTGGATCTTGATGCAGGAACAAATGCAGAAGAGAGTTACCATGAGGGAGAAAGGACTCCTCCTAGTCTGCATGCTGCTGCTAGAAGAACAAGGAAGAAGAGAAACTCCAATGATGACGATGAGGACTTCCTTGTTGAGGAAGTTACTTCTAAGAAGAAGAAATTTGTGCTTGCCAAGGAATATGGCACTGCTGCTAGCTCAAGGCCAGCTGCAAGCAAGCTAGAAAGAAGAGGGTGAGAAAGCAAACTGCACATGTGGTGTACAAACCCACATCTATGAGGATAGACAATGAACCAGAAGCTGTTGAACCTCCTCCCCCTAAGCAACTGAAGGTCATGACAGATGCCATGCCCAAGAGAGCTGCTACAACCTCTAAGTCTATGTTTACCCCCAAGCCTAAGGGGAAGACTACCAAGAACATCTCAGCTACAGAAAAGAACAAGGCCCCAATGCCTGAGAGAGAAGAAGAAGATGATGCCCCAATGCTGAGGAAGCTAAGAGTCAGACTGCTAGAACATGATGACACTCATCTTGTGGCAGAAAACATGAAGGAGATGAAGGACAATGGACCGAGGAAATGGAGAGAGTCTAACCCATATTCCATCAGTAGAAGGACTATTGTGGGCTACCGCTTCTACACCAAGGAGCAACAGGACTTCTATGAGACAGGGCTTATCGACAAGAAGCCTGTCATGAGTGACATGAGTTGGGTGGACTAGAAGTACATTGACAAGAATGAGGATCACTTCCCCCACGTTCATGAGGATTTCATCATTGTTGGTGTTGATACATTCATTGGGAAGAAGCTGACGACATGGAATAACGAGATGATCATGCAATTCTATTCTACAGCTCACTTCTACCCCAATGGCAGGATAGTATGGATGACTGGGGGTGTCATGTACCAGTCAAGTGTGCTTGAACATGCTACTTTGTTGGGTGTTCCCGAAGCAGATGTGGTTGCCATTGATGTATATGCCAAGCAAAAGATGGACCACAATTCCATGGCCAACATGTACATAGAGATCCCCAACAAGTACAAGGAGTCTCATAAGCTTGGCTTAGTATATCATCTATTGGCAGGTCTTGCTACCTCCTATAGTATCATGAGGTATACCTTGATGCCCAATTTAGGTGATGAGAAGATGATTCGAGGTCATTCTATCAACAAGCTGCATCATATTGACTAACATAAAAAATTCAAGGTTATGGATCTCATTGTGGAAACCCTCAAGAGGACTGCTGCAGACCAGAAGAGATCATGTGGCTCTGCACCACACATTCAGATGCTTATCAACTCAAAGGGTGCAAACATGGCATTTCTGCTCGATCGTGAGCATTTACCGCTATAGCCAGAGTTCAAGGATAACACTGTGACGACGGATCCATCCCATCCCACCTCGGTTGCAGCACAGGCAGAAGCAGAGGCTGCTAGGACTATGGAGCCAAGTGCTTCCACTGCACCATTGCTCAATACCAAGATGGATCAAGTGAACTATCTCTGTTAAGCTACTTGAAGGATCGAACGGAGTTTGGCTGACCTCGCACAGAACCATAAGAGTCTTGAGAGGATCATTGAGACAAAGTTATATGATCTAGATGTCAAGATTATAGAGATGCAGAGCACCATAGAGAGCCTGAAGAAAGAGGTAGATGAAGCCAAGGCATAGTCCAGTGACGATGATGAGCACCATGGCACAAGTCTTTGCACAAACACTCAGTTTCAGATGATGCCCAGATCAACAGCAGTACAAGTCTGTGATGCCCCTGATTCAATCGTACACTAATCATACACGCAAATGTGTACGATCAAGATCTGGGACTCACGGGAAGATATCACAACACAACTCTAAAAGTAAATAAGTCATACAAGCATCATAATACAAGCCAGGGGCCTCGAGGGCTCGAATACAAGTGCTCAATCATAGACGAGTCAGCAGAATCAACAATAACTGAGTACAGACATAAGTTAAACAAGTTTGCCTTAAGAAGGCTAGCACAAAAGTTTTAATGATCGAAAGGGCAAGGCCTCCTGCCTGGGACCTCCTAACTACTCCTCGAAGCCGAACTCCATGTAGAAACATCATCGGGATCCTCTGGCTCCTGGACTCCATCATATGATTGCAATAACCGGGAAACAGGGAAAAAGAAGGAGCAAAGCAAGCGTGAGTACTCATCAAAAGTACTCGCAAGCAAGAATCTACACTACATATGCATTGGTATCAATGCAATGGGTAGTATCTGTGGACTGAACTGCAGAATGACAGAATAAGAGGGGGATAGCTAGTCCTATTGAAGACTACCCTTCTGGTAGCCTCCATCTTGAAGCATGTAGAAGAGAGTAGCTGGTAAGTTCACCAAGTAACAATGTATAGCATAATCCTACCCGGTGATCCTCTCCTCGTTGCCCTGTCAGAGAGCGATCACCGGGTTGTATCTGGCACTTGAAAGGGTGTGTTTTATTAAGCATCTGGTTCTAGTTGTCATAAAGTCGGAATACAAATCCGGGTCATCCTTTTACCGAGGGACACGGCTATCCGAATAGATAAAATTCCCTGCAGGGGTGCACCACATTACCCAACACGCTCGATCCCTCTGGCTGGACACACTTTCCTGGGTCATGCCCAGTGTCGGTGTCAAAACCGGCGGATCTCGGGTAGGGGGTCCTGAACTGTGTGTCTACGTCGGATGGTAACAGGAGGCAGGGGACACGATGTTTTACCCAGGTTCAGGCCCTCTTGATGGAGGTAAAACCCTACGTCCTGTTTGATTGATATTGATGATATGGGTAGTACAAGAGTAGATCTACCACGAGATCAGAGAGGCTAAACCCTAGAAGCTAGCCTATGGTATGATTTTTGTTCGTCCTACGGACTAAAACTCTCCGGTTTATATAGACACCGGAGAGGGCTAGGGTTACACAGAGTCGGTTACAATGGTAAGAGATCTACATATCCGTATCGCCAAGCTTGCCTTCCACGCCAAGGAAAGTCCCTTCCGGACACGGGACAAAGTCTTCAATCTTGTATCTTCATAGTCCAGGAGTCCGGCCGAAGGTATAGTCCGGCCATCCGGACACCCCCTAATCTAGGACTCCCTCAGTAGCCCCTGAACCAGGCTTAAATAACGACGAGTCCGGCGCGCAGATTGTCTTCGGCATTGCAAGGCAGGTTCCTCCTCCAAGTACTTCATAGAAGATTTTGAACATAAAGGTAGTGTCCGGCTCTGCAAAATAAGTTTCCACATATTGCCTTAGAGAGAATAATATTTACACAAATCTAATCTGCTGACGTATTCCATGGCGTGACATCACACCACGACCAAGTCTTTATTCGAATCGTTTTATTGTCCCACCTTAGCGCCTTTAGCGAGGCAGTTTCCTTGGCACGTCTTGTCAAAGCAGAGATCGTGTCCCCTTATTCCGGGATTCTCATCAACATGGGCGTGGGTAACCCAACCGTACCCGTTGGTATATTTTCTCAATCAAAGGTGAGTCCAAAACGATCATGGGGAAGGCCCTTGGTATTCAACCTCTTATAAAGAGACCAAGGCCTTACTCCTTTCTTTCAATCTCAAACGAGTTCGCCCTTCGCCTCGAGTTCCAACACCCAAGGCTCCAGATTTCAGGCGCTTCGGACCTTTGACAATGTCCGATTCCGACCTTCGAGGCCGATGGATGCCTTCCTCCATCACGGAGGAGGACGTGCTAAAGTTGAGAGAGGCCAGGTTCTTGACCGGCGAAATCTCGCATAGGCTGCCTGCTCAAGGGCAGGTCATTCCCACTCCCAAGCCCGGTGAGAGCATGGTGTTCATGTCTCACTTCCTTTGGGGGCTAGGCTTCCCGACGGATCCCTTCGTGAGGGGGCTCATGTATTATTATGGGCTGGAATTTCACGACTTAGCCCCGGAGTCCATCCTCCATATTTCCTCATTCATCGTCGTGTGTGAAGCCTTCCTCCGTATCACTCCTCACTTCGGACTATGGCTAAAGACCTTCAAAGTAGAGCCGAAGATGATCGAGGGACGGCATGCGGAGTGCGGAGGTGCTTTTATAAGCAAGAATGCTGGTACTCCATGGCCCGAGGGCTCTTTTCAAGAGGAGTCCAGCTTATGGCAGCAAGAGTGGTTTTATATTACCGCTCCCAGGGCCCCTAAGTGGGTGGCGCCACCTGCCTTTCGCTCGGGTCCCCTGCCACGACTGGCGTCATGGGTCAATACGGGGCTAGACCGGGGGCCATCAAAGGACGTGCCCCTATTGCAGGGCCACATCCAAGATCTCCTAGAAAGAGACATCAGTCCGGTCATGGTGACGCAGGTTATGTTAATTCGCCAAGTTCTGCCCTGCAAACATCGCCCCCTCCGCCTGTGGGAGTTCAACCCGGAGGGACCACGAGTTCTCCAACATTTTCTTGGCATGACGCCCATGGAGATGTACGAATTGTTCTTCGGACCACAAGTAGTGTGTCCAGATTCTACGGAGGATGCAGGTCTGAGCTGCAATCGTCCGGATACTCAAGTAAGTAGCATTGTGCCCGGACTCGCTATCCGTATATTTATCATAAAATTGCCCCTAAAAGAGATGTCATTTAAACAGGAGTGGATAGAGAAAGCAAAGCTAATCAGGTGTCCGACCCCCTCCCCGAGACCACGCCGGGTCCCGTGCTAGTCAGGATGTTGGAGGTTGTGCCTTTAAAGGGAAGCGAGGGAGGGGACAAGGGAGCTACAGCCTCCTCAAAGGAGGTTGTCCGGAACGGAGGAACCAAAAATTCCTCTCCTCAGGGGAAGAAGAGGACCGCCTCTGAAGACCCGGAGACCATGGCCTTAAAGCGAGGGAATAAATCTTCGCTAGAGGGTCCTATGCTGGGGGATACTTTGGCCGAATTATGCCCTCAAGGGGATCATCCCTCCACTGAGCCGTAAGTAGAGATGAGTTTTCTTTTTAAGAAACGAGAGAAATCCCTGCTTTATATCTGAGAAAAGTAATCGAAAATTTACCTTGTAGCTCGGACCTTAGCCCTTCTCAGCAGAGCTTGTCTTCGGGGGATCTTCTTCTGGAGATGATGGAGAGCAGAACGCCTCCCCCTGTCATACCGCCTTGCGAGGCCGGCGACCCTGAGGTATCGTCGCGGAGGGTTTCTCCAAATCCAGCGGGGCCGGAAGGTAGTCATATGGCCCCCCAAAGCCCTCCGCGTCCGTCCTTCGAAAAGGGCCATCGGACGAGTCCGGCGCCGTCTGGTGCACGGTCGGAGGAGCTGAAGGATCTGCTAGGGCGAGCATCTATCTCAGAGGAGCACCGTGCATTGATGGGTACGGTGATTGAGAGGATTTCATCCACGGAGAGCGGATTGCATGAGGCCGTCAGGAGTTTACTGACAGGTTTTGAGGTACGCGAAATAATGTACCCTTTTTGGACAGTTGCGCATAAATAAGATGCGCCCTGTGTAGATAGTAGCCCCTGAGACTCTGTGTGTTGTCAAAAGTGATGGCGCACAGAGGACCATAATCCCAGGTCTAATATGCCGCCTTTATACATAGGTGGCGAAGTGTCCGGTGGCTAGCCGAACTGATGGATTTGCTGAGCTAAAGCAGCAACTTAACGTGGCAGATGCCGACATCGCGCTTGTCAACAAGCGGCTTGACGAGGCACAAGGTATGTAATTCCTTCGGCGGCGCCTGGTAAGAGGAGCTTTATGCCAGTATCTTACAATGTGTGCGCTTGATGCAGATGGTGCTGCTGCCATGGAGAATCTTTGGGCGGAACTTGCCCGAGCCAAGGAGCAAGCCAGGAAAAGTGATGCGGCTGCCGGAAAGGCAATTGAAGAGCTGAAAGCCGAACAGGCTGCTCACTGCCGAAGCAAGAAGGAAATGGCCGAGATGGCCATGAAGCTGAAGAACGCTGCTGACCGTTGCAAGCTTCTTGAAAAAGAAGACCGGGCGAAACAGACGGACCTGAAGAAGGCCGTTGCCGATGCCAAGGATGCTCGCTCTGCGATGAGAGCTGTGAAGGAGGAGCTGCGTCAGGCCAGAGAAATCGCGGCTGGAAAGCCCTTTATGCTGCGGAGGAAGTTCTGTGATCCTAAACATGCTCCGTTAGACTAGATGTGGAGTACGGCGGACACCTATCTAGATTTAGCAGCGAGTGCCGCAGATGCGGCCGAGCACTTCCGAGATCAAGAAGATCGTGAAGTGGAAAAGCTCTTCTGGTCGTAGTTCCACAATCCAGAGCGTCCACTATCATTAGCCGATCGTTTGGCCGAATGGGCCGAGCTAAATAGGTTGTCCGGACTCGCCATGAAGTATGTCGTGAGTCATCTATGGCCAGAGAGACCAGAGCCTAAAAATTATTTCAACTTGGTGCAGCAGTTCCTTGGTGCGGCGCCGCATATCAATGCGATGAAGAGGTCAGCGTGCATAGAGGGTGCGCGGATGGCTCTTGCCCGTGTCAAGACATACTGGGCGGAAATGGAAGCCACCGTTGTTGCAATCCCAGACTAGGATGGAAGTCGAGTACCTGCCGAGCGCTATTTTCAGGAAGTTCTGCAAGGCGCTCGTTTAATAGAGACGCGGTGCTCGAAGGATACTATATTCGAATAGCATGTATTATTGTAAAACAATATTTTGATAAATTGTAGAAGCTTTTTATACTTGTGCCTGCAAGTATTATGATACCTCCTGTGCGGCCGTTTAATATATATGTATATATAATCTGAAAGATGGCAGTCGTCGGCTTCAGCCCCCACGCACATAATGCGGGGGTGTTCGCAGAAGGCGCATTTTCACACTTGATCCAACGTCTTCGTCCTACAAAGGAGGTCATAGCGCAGCGAACTAGGCAATCAGACTATGATGCTTTATCACTTTCACTTAGCCATAGGAGTTTGACATTGAGGCTACTTATATAGCCCCTGGTGGCGCCTGCGCTCGCCCGAACTCGGGGCGCATATGTGCCTGGCCGGGAAACGGCCCTTCGTTAGTGCGGAGGAATCCTAAAGATTCTGGTATGTCATCGAGTGGTTGACCAGTCTCACGCTATATCATGACAGTCAGTTTTCAGCTTTCTCTACTGAGCTGCTCGCCTGGCCGAACCGGGGCACAATCGCAGTAGTTCTCCTGGTGCCGCCTTAGCCGATAGAGCGGTACGTAAGGCAGCAAAACACAGGAGCCGGGCAAACCCAACATTTGACCAAAGACATGATTCAGAGCTGATGCATATAAGGCCAAACTCACGACGCCGAACACTCCCTAAGGTATTCAGTCTTTATGAGGGCGGGCGGGATAACGCCCTTAGTAATAAGCCCCTAGTGTCCAGGTACGCGCAAAACTCTAACGTGGCCACATGCCAAAACGCCAGCCTCCTCCTTGGTTATACCAAGAAACCAGGGGATGTGTATCAATAAGAGACAGTAAAAAAGGTTTACGCAGGGTCTTAATCTGAAAAGAATCCTTGGAACGGGTCCCTGCTGCACGTCTGCGCCTGTGTCTCTGTTGTGCCGTATCCTGGACGGGCGTAGCACGGTGTTCATCTGTAAAAGAGAGGAACTTAGTTAAAGAAAGATCGTGTCGAACATGAGTTATACTAAATAAACAAAGTATGAATCGAAATGGGTAAAATTGAGCTTTATTGTCTCTTGTTTTATATGCGCGGAGCCCCTAGTACAGGGGTATACGGCTATTAAGCCTTTATCAATTGTATGTTTATGCCGGACTTGTCTAGCCGTGTCCGTGGTCTTGACGACCTGCTTAGATGGTTTGGCTGGTGAAGCCGCTTTATTGTGGGGCTGTCAAGGCAGCCGCATTGTTTTCCGTGCGGGAGGAACACTCAATGTTTTCCGTTTAATGAGATGATGCCTCGTGGACCGGGCATCTTAAGCATAAGAGATGCATAATGCGGTATTGCGTTAAAGCGTGTGAAAGCTTCACGTCCCAGCAGTGCTTGGTAGCTACTTGAGAATGGGGCGATGTGGAAAGTTAGTTGTTCGCGACGGAAGTTATCGGGGGAGCCGAACATAACTTCTAGCCGGAGGGAACCCATGCAACGGGCATCCGGGCCTGGCGTTACCCCTTGAAAGGAGGTTTTGCTATGGCGAATTTTTGTTGGGTCTATCCCCATGTTGCGGATTGTCTCCTGGTATAACAGGTTTAGACCACTGCCGCCGTCCATCAGGACATTTGTAAAATGGAGTCCACCGATTATTGGATCTAATACCAAGGCAGACCAGCGTGCGTTCCGGATACTTCTAGAGTAATCCCGATGGTCGAAGGTGATTGGTTTTAACAACCATTGGCGAGACTCCTTTGGGATAGGCCGTATGGCGCGTATCTCTTGTGGCGTCGTTCTGTTTGTCACATGAAGTAAGTTTACTGTTTTGACTTCTTGTGGGAAATCCTTTTGTTTCCTGGTGCTCTGCTTGTGCGGTTCGTCGTCGTCCTCACTTGGTGTGTCGAGCCCCTTGTGCTCGGCATTGAGCTTGCCGGCTTGCTTGAAAACCCAACAATCTCTATGGGTATGGTTCGCAGGCTTCCTGGGAGTACTGTGTATTTGACATAGCTTGTCCAAGATTTTGTTTAAGTTGGATAGCTCGTCCCTATTATCCTTGAGGGGCGGATTTCTCTGATTCTACCGCAAGCTTTTGAATCCGGCATTGACCGCCGTGCTCTTTGGGCTGTTTCCCTTATTCCAGCGCTGGTCCTTGCTGCGTCGGGGTTCTCCGTTTCCATCCCTAACTTCATATGTACTTGGGTCGTTGGTGTTGCATCTTGCCAACCAGCTGTCCTCTCCTGCGCAAAAGCGGGTCATGAGGCTTGTCAATGCGGCCATTGTTCTTGGATTTTCTTGGCCGAGGTGTCTGGCGAGCCATTCGTCTCGAATGTTGTGCTTAAAAGCTGCTAGGGCTTCGGTGTCCGGACAGTCGACTATCTGATTCTTTTTAGTAAGAAATCTGTTCCAGAATTTCCGGGCTGACTCTCCGGGCTGTTGAGTTATGTGACTGAGATCATCTGCATCCGGAGGGCGGACATTGGTCCCTTGAAAATTTGCCCGGAAAGTATCCTCAAGCTCTTCCCAACTTCCAATGGTGTTTTCGGGAAGGCTTTTGAGCCAATGCTGGCTGGCCCTTTAAGCTTGAGGGGTAAGTATTTTATGGCGTGGAGGTCATCTCCTCTGGCCATGTGTATGTGGAGGATATAATTATCGATCCAGACCCCAGGGTCTGTTGTTCCGTCGTACGCCTCTATGTTTACGTGCTTGAATCCCGCTGGAAATTCATGGTCCAGCACCTCATCGGTGAAACATAGGGGGTGTGCGGCACCCCTGTATTTGGGTGTGCCGTGATGTTTGGATATTTGCTGTGTTGCATTGCTTACTAGAGCTTGCTTTCTTGGCCCGTATATAGATCTAGCTGGGCCGTCTTTTTTATGCGGATCCTTTGGTAGATCGCGTGCCGGCTTGTGTGCGGCGCCGCTTGCCGCTCCATGCTGGCCATGCGGTCGTCCATCCGACCGGATGGCTTTCCTATTTTTTGACTGCGGGGGCTCTAAGGCCTCCTCATCAAATCCAGGCAGTAGCTTTCGCTTTGGATAGCTTTTTGTGCGGCGACTGCCGGCATATTTGTCTACGGTGTTGCGTACTTTGCTCCATCTAATTCTGAGTGCATCTTCCACAGTTTTGAGCTTCCGCTTCTGCTTTTTCAAGCTATGCGCAGTGGCGACGAGCCTTTTGTGGAGGTTCTTCTGCTCCATGAGTTTATCCGGCGTAAGGTTGTCCGGACTGTTGTTTTCGCTGGGGACGGGGTGTTCGGTTTGTTTATCCAAGTTTCCCTGTTCGGACGCTTGCTCAAAGGCATGTTCGTCGTCCGCCAGCTCGTCCTGCTCTATGGCTGGGTCTGTATGACTGCTGTCTCTGTTGAGGCAGGGCTTGGAGCGGCGCTTACGTCGCCGCTTTGATTGCTTTTCGAGTGAATGATCCCTCGTTGCATCCCTGTGTTCCTCGTCGTCGCTTCCTTTGGGTGTGTCCACCATGTATACATCACGAGATGAGGTGGCTGTCCAGTGCCTTATAGGTGTTGGTTTGTGTTCATCTCCTACATCGTCGTCCATACCATCGATGTCTTCGGAGTCGAAGTCGAGCACGTCATTTAAATTATCGACAGTGGCTACGAAGTGGGTGGTGGGTGGGCTTTGAATTTCTTCATCATCCGCATCCCAACCTTGTTGACCATAGTCCGGCCTGGGCTCTCCTGATAAAGAGAGAGACTTTAGTGAATTCAGAATATCGCCGAAGGGCGAGTGCTGAAAGATGTCCGCGGCGGTGAACTCCATGATCGGCGCCCAATCGGGTTCGATCGGTCAGGGCGCGGAGGGCTCGAAGTCTGGAGAGGAGTCCGGCTCTTGGAGTCACGGGCTTTGCAGAGAATAGGGCAGGTGTTCGGCTCGATCACCATAGAGATTGCAGCCCCCGAGGCGGTGTCTAACCACCTATCCTCGA
Source organism: Triticum dicoccoides (assembly GCF_002162155.2). Lineage (NCBI taxonomy): Eukaryota > Viridiplantae > Streptophyta > Magnoliopsida > Poales > Poaceae > Triticum > Triticum dicoccoides. The sequence goes on along the minus strand of NC_041386.1, from coordinate 579,349,638 downwards.
TTGGTGTGATCGGCTCCGAGCTAGGGGTCGGAGCGAACACAGGTGCGGCCTCCAGGGCACTGTTCGGCGGCAGAGCTAGATCATGCCCATCGTGACAGTGCGGCGCGCTCGGCTGTGGCTCGAATCCGTCGAAGATCGAGTCTCCGTGGATGTCGGCCGTGTAGTTCAAACTTCCCAATCTGACCTGATGGCTAGGGGCGTAGCTTTCGATCTGCTCCAGATGGCCAAGTGAATTGGCCCGCAGTGCAAACCGCCGAATACGAAGATCTGTCCGGGGAGAAAAGTCTCACCCTGGATCACATCGCTGTTGATGATTGGAGAAGCCATCGGGCCTAAAAGTGACGACACAGAGGAACTCTCAATGAAAGCACCAATGTCGGTGTCAAAACCGGCGGATCTCGGGTAGGGGGTCCCGAACTGTGTGTCTAGGTCGGATGGTAATAGGAGGCAGGGGACACGATGTTTTACCCAGGTTCGGGCCCTCTTGATGGAGGTAAAACCCTACGTCCTGCTTGATTGATATTGATCATATGGGTAGTACAAGAGTAGATCTACCACGAGATCAGAGAGGCTAAACCCTAGAAGCTAGCCTATGGTATGATTGTTGTTCGTCCTACGGACTAAAACTCTCTGGTTTATATAGACACTGGAGAGGGCTAGGGTTACACAGAGTCGGTTACAATGGTAAGAGATCTACATATTCGTATCGCCAAGCTTGCCTTCCACGCCAAGGAAAGTCTATTCCGGACACGGGACGAAGTCTTCAATCTTGTATCTTCATAGTCCAGGAGTCCGGCCGAAGGTATAGTCCGGCCATCCGGACACCCCCTAATCCAGGACTCCCTCACCCGGCCTCGGAAGATCAACACGTTGCAGCCCTACCTATGCACAACAGAGAGGTCAGCATGCCGGTCTAAATCCTATGTGCGCAGGGGTCTGGGCCCATCGCTCATTGCACACCTGCATGTTCCGTACGCGGCCGGTAAGCAGACCTAGCCTCCCTAATACAAGGGCAGGCATTCCAGTCCAATCCAGCGCGCGCCGCTCAGTCGCTGACGTCAAGAAGGCCCCGGCTGATACCACAACGTTGAGTGCCCATAATTGTTCCCGCGTAGTTGGTTAGTGCGTATAGGCCAGCAGCCACACTCAGATCAAATATCCAGATCTCATTAAGCGTGTTATTTGAAGTATCCACGGATGCCGACCAGGGACAGGCCCACCTGTCTCCTAGGTGGTCGCCAGCTGTCTTGTCACTCCGCCACAAAGTAACACTCGGGAGCCGTCGAGAACCCAGGGCCACCACTACCTGGGTGGAACTACTTGCCCCTTCAGCCCCCATCTCCAAACAGTATCATAAGTAATGTAACAGTATAAAGTATATAGTATATGCCCGTGGTCACCTCCCGAAGTGATCACGGCCAGTAGTATAGCATGGCAGACGGACAAGAGTATAGGGCCACTGGTGGAATACTAGCATCCCATACTAAGCATTTAGGATAGCAGGTAAAGGTATCAACAATTGTAGCAACAATGATAGGCTATGCAGCAGAATAGGACTAACTGAAAGCAGTAACATACGACATTACTCTAATGCGAGCAGTAGAGAGAAGGAATAGGCGATATCGGGTTGATCAAGGGGGGCGCTTGCCTCGTCGATGTAGTCGATCATGGGGGTATCAGCGGCGGTCTCGAGGTCTATCGAAAAGAAGTAACGGATGGGGAACACAAATAAATAATAGAGCAATCAAAGCAACACAAAGCATAACATGGCAATACATTGTGCTAGGGCTGACCTAACGCAGTAGTAGGCGATACCGGTGAAGAGGGGAAACATCCGGGAAAGTATTCCCGGTGTTTCACGTTTTCGGACAAACGGACCGGAGGGGGAAGGTTGCAAGTTCGCTATGCTAGGGATGCGTGGCGAACGAACGGACTGTGTATTCGGATTCGTCTTGCCCTTCTGAGCAATTTTCATGTAGAAAGTATTTTCATCCGAGTTACGGTTTATTATATATTGAATTTCAAAGTTTTATTCATTTTTCGAAATTATTTTAATTCGTAAAACAAAACATAAAATGCTATGTGTACCCACAAATGTACACAGAAGTGTACATGTGGCTGACATGTGGGTCCAGGGGGTCCCAGTTGACCAGTCAACATTGACTGGTTAACAGGGGTGTGGGCCCCTGTGCCATACTCTATTTGACTAACTAACAATTTAACTAAACTAATTAGGTTAATTAAATTAATTTTTAATCTTTTTATTTTCTTTTTGTTTCTTTTTTTCTTTCCATGGGGCGGGTTCCACGGGTTCGTGGCCCACGAGGCCAACCGGGGCGGGCGTCGGACCCGAGCGGCGCGGGGCAGAGTCCGATCCCTGGGGGCGCCGGGCGCCGAGCGGCGGAGGGCGCAGCGGGGTGCCGAGCGGCGAAGGCCACAGCGTTGCGCGGAGGCAAACCAGGGGCGGCCGCGGCGGCTCGACGATGGAGGCGAGGCGGTGGGAAGCAGCGGGGCGGCAGAGGCGGGATGCGCGAGCGGCGAGCCGGAGCAGGGGTGGGAGTGAGCACGCAAGCGCGGGCGGCCAACGGTGGTGAGCACCTACGGGCAGCGGAGGCGCGTGCGGCCAGAACCTCCATGAGCAGTAACAACGTGGCAAGGGCAGCAGCAGAGGAAGCGGGCGCGGCGGATGGCGAAATTGTGCGGTGCAGGGGTAGCATGTGAGCGGAGCGACCAACGATGGGACAGTCATGGCGGTCGGGCGAGCAGCAACCAGAGAGCAGGGCGCGGTGGGACTGGCGGGGCGCGCGCCGACAGCGGCGACGGTGAGCGAGCAGGGGGGTTCGATGACGGGTGGACACGGGCAGTTGTGATGGTCGTGGGCGCGACTAGCCGCGGTGTGCACGAACGACGGCAGGGCGGCAATATGAGCAAGAGGGGAGAAGTGGGTGCAAAGTGGGAGCAACGAGATGGATGGAGTTGGGGTCGAGGGGCCTGGGGGTCGATCGACGGCTATGTGCACGATGATGGCGTCCAGCGGCCGTGCATGGAGAAGACAACGAAGATGGTGAGCTGCGGGGGCGCCTGGCTTGTCCTGGTGCTCGGGGAGGGCAAGGGTGAAGGTGGCGGCCCTCCTGGATGTTCCTAGGAGACGCGGGGAGGTTCTGGGCCTCGCGATCAGTGGCGGCGTGGCGCCAGATGCGCTCGGGAGAGAGCGAAAGGGAGCGAGGGAGGGGTATGTTTGACGCTAGGGTTAGGAGGGGATCGAGGGGGGGTTCCTTCTTATCCAAGCGTCCACGGCGCCTTGGATGAACAGGGGAGGAAGATAACCTCCCCATGGGCTGGGCTGCGTATAGTAGACTTAGAGCCCATTTGCACAATAGTTCTTCCTCCTATTTTTTATTTATCACCATTGTTTTGCATTTTATAAAAATGCCAGATGAATTTAGTTAAATTTGAAAATTGGCACATAAGGTTTTGAGGTCATTTTGAAAGGCTCAAAATCATGTTTGAATTTAAAAGATCCATTAAGATGTTGTCCCTGGTTCTGATTATTTCAATGCATTTTAGTACATCCAAAAATGCTGGCTAATAAATGAAAATTAGTTAGTGAATATTTGCAACCCAACAAACATTTTTAATTTACTTTTCGAAGAAATAATAATTGGACTTGTTATTTGAATTTGAATTTGACTTGAATTTTAATCAAGTGATAATTGGCTTAGTAAAATGGTGATGACATGGCATCCTAGGGTGAGGTTACTGTAGCTTAACTATCGGGGTGTCACACAGTCTTAGCTCCAACTTCTGCATCTATGGTTGCTCCTTCAGTGCCTCCTATTGTCTCCACTCCTCCAGCTCAGCAGACCTCAGCAGAGATCTTCGCATACACTCTTCTCTGCACTCCAACTTCTACGCACACCGACGCTACAAGTTAAAAGACTTCACCACCAGGAGCTATCGGAGATCAGACCTAGAGTGACGATTAGCTATATACTTCTTCAAACTTTTTGGTACTTGTTGCCAAAGGGGGATAATTAGTATAGATCATTAGGCATCGAGAGAGAGTGCCTTTGCTCTTTTTTCTCATTTGGTTTCTTGGATTTCGTGCTACTTTGAGATACTTTTGCTTGATGCATGTATGATACTATGTTACATTGTGTGCTTGATCATACCTTACTTTGATGCTTGCTTAAATATCTATTCATATGCTCATTGTATGATCATTCACTTGTTTGATTGGTGATGAGTGCTTATTGTATTGCATTCATATCATTTTGAGAGCTCGGCCAAGATGTATGTGACATGGAAAAGTAACCCATGATCCTAATTGACTGTGCATTTGCATTCAAACAGAAATTTTTTATAATGCACAAATTTAGGGGGAGCTCTTGCTTATCACATACTTCTCAAATAGACGATGTATTTCATTGATTATATCTTTGTCGAAGCTTTGATCTATATGTTGTCATCAATTACCAAAAAGGGGGAGATTGAAAGTGCAACTAACCCCCGGGTGGTTTTGGTAATTAATAACAACATATAAGTCATTGATCTAATGCTCATTGATAATAGAGTTCAGAGAATATCAATGATTAGCATGGAAAGGACTAGTGACTGTGGACCCCTCAAAATGCTAAGGACAATAATTGTCAAAGCTCCAAGACTCTACACTTTTGTTTAAGTGATCCAAGATCACATTGAGTCCATAGGAAAGCCAATACGATTAGAAGAGGATGAGGTTTTGATCATGACTCAATTGCCCAAGTGCTTAGTGATATTGCTCCAAAAATTCTCAACCACTTATCCACATCACTTCCATCCAAAACCCTAATGTCATCTCGGTCCCACCAAAACCTTCCCATCTGGATCCACTGAGATGACCCCATACATTGCCACATGCCAAGCCCTAATGTTTTGGTACAACCGATATGCATCTCGATCTCACCGAGATGGCCTGACCAAGTTTCTATAATGAAGTTGTTTCATTTCGGAATTACCGAGATGAAATGATCGAAACTATCGAAATGAGGTCTTGCCCTAGCCACTGCACTTCGGTCACACCAAGTCGTTCCGTTCGGTCTCACCGAAAAGCTTACTGGTCAAGTCTCTTGCACTAGTCAGTCTCGCCGAGATTTCTTAACCGGTGTCACGGAGTTGGGTCAAAGACTCGTAACAGTTGGATTTTTGGAGCTACCTATATAAACCTGATACATCTCCAACATATCTATAATTTTTTTATTGTTCCATGCTATTATATTATCAATCTTGGATGTTTTACATTCATTTACTAGCAACTTTATATCATTTTTTGGGACTAACCTATTGACATAGTGCCCAGTGCTAGTTGTTGTTTTTTGCTTATTTTTTACTTCGTAGAATATCCATATCAAACGAAGTCCAAATCCCATGAAACTTTTTGGAGATTTTTTTTCTGCCCAGAAGAGACCCATGGGGCCCCGGAGGTGTACCAGAGGAGGCCCGTAGGGCCCACAAGACACCAGGGCGCGCCAGAGGCCCCAAACGTGCCCTGGTGCCTTGTGGGGCCCACGGTGATCTTTTCCACCGCTTCTCAGCTCTATAAATACTCAGATATTCCAGAAACCCTAGAGGGGTCGACAAAAAACAATTCCAGCCGCCGCAAGTTCCAGAACCATGAGATCCAATCTAGCGCCCCTTTCCGGCACCTTGTCGGAGGGGGAAACTATCATGGAGGGGTTCATCATCCTCATTGGTGCTCCTCTGATGATGTGTGAGTAGTTTATCACAGACCTACAGGTCCGTAAGCAGTAGCTAGATGGCTTCTTCTCTCTCTTTGATCTTCAATACAATGTTCTCCTCGATGTTCTTGGACATCTATTTGATGTAATAACTTTTTGCAGTGTGTTTTTTGGGATCAGATGAATTGCGAGTTTTTGATCAGTTCTATCTACGAATATTATTTGAGTCTTCTCTGAACTCTTTTATGCATGATCTTTATAGCCTTGTTTTTCTTCTCTGAAACTTTGGTTTGGTTTGGCCAACTAGATTGATTTTTCTTGCAATGGGAAGAGGTGCTTTGTGATGGGTTCGATCTTGTGGTGCTTATTCTCAGTGACAGAAGGATACATGACACACATGTATCATTTCCATTAAGGATAAAAAGATGGGGTCTATTCCTACATGAATAGATCTTATCTACATCATGCCATTGTTCTTATTGCATTACTTCGTTTCTCCATGAACTTAATAAACTAGATGCATGTTGGATAGCGGTCGATGTGTGGAGTAATAGTAGTAGATGCAGGCAGGAGTCGGTCTACTAATCTTGGATGTGATGCCTATATACATGATCACTGCCTTGGATATCGTCATGATTATTTGCTTTTCTATCAATTTCCCAACAGTAATTTGTTTACCCACCGTATGCTATTTTCTCGAGAGAAGCCACTAGTGAAATCTACGGCCCCCGGGTCTATTTCCTACCATATTATTTTCAGATCTATTATTCCAAAAACCCAAAAATACCTTGCTGCACTTTTTCTTTATTTATTTTATTTTGTGTTTTTGTCATATCTATTTACAAAATCTCATACAATGTTATCTATCTCGATACCAAGGAGGGATTGACAACCCTTCTTACGCATTGGGTTGCAAGTATTTGTTATTTGTGTGCAGGTGTTGTTTACATAGTGTTGCTTGGTTCTCCTACTAGATTGATAACCTTGGTTTCATAACTAAGGGAAATACTTACCGTTGTTGTGCTGCATAATCCTCTCCTCTTTGGGGAAATACGAATGCAGATACAAGCAATCAATACTCCTCCACCCCACTTACTCTCTAAGAGATCTATCAAAAAGAACCACTACTTCCATTACTCTATTTCTGAGAGAGAACCACCTACTCATGTGTTGAGATCAAGATATTCCAATCCAAACATTTGAACCTTGATTTCTAGCCTTTCCCAAGTTGCTTTACATTCAATCCCCTCTCCTATCAAAGCCAAATCTATGAGAGAGTGATTGGGTAGGGGAGACTATCATTTGAAGCACAAGAGCAAGGAGTTCATCATCAACAGAACCATCTATTACCTTTTGGAGAGTGGTGTCTCATAGCTAGATTGGTTAGGTGTCACTTGGTAGACTCCAAGAAATTGCGGAGTTGAACCAAGGAGTTTGTAAGGGCAAGGAGATCGCCTACTTCGTGAAGATCTACCCGAGTGAGGGTAGTCCTTCGTGGGCGTAAGCCATGATGGAATAGACAAGGTTGCTTTTTCGTGGACCCTTCATGGGTGGAGCCCTCTTTGGACTCGCACAACCATTACCCTCCGTAGGTTGAAGTCTCCATCAACGTGGATGTATGATAGCATCACCTATCGGAACCACGACAAAAATCATTGTGTGTTTATTGCATTTGATTTCTTCGGTCCCTCCCTTTACATTCATATGCAAAGTCTCTACTTTCCAGTATTCAACTCTTGGACTTGCATGTGTAGGGTGTGCTTGACTTGGTAGAATTGCTAAAGCTTGCCTACAACTAAAATTGGGAACATGATAAGTTTTTATTTTTTTCAAGTAGTCTAATCACGCCCCCTCTAGACATACTTTCGATCCTACAGAAAGAGAGACTAACGTCGTACCAATTTCCTTCTAATAAACATTTGACCTATGCAAATCCCATATGCCTCAAATGTTGTGTTGAGAGGCAACTAATGCTTTCTTGTGTCATATCTTGGGTAAATAGCATAAAACTACTGATAACCCACAAGTATAGGGGATCGCAACAGTTTTCGAGGGTAGAGTATTCAACCCAAATTTATTGATTTGACACAAGGGGAGCCAAAGAATATTATAAAGTATTAGAAGCTGAGTTGTCAATTCAACCACACCTGAAAGACTAAATATTTGCAGCAAAGTATTTAGTAGCAAAGTGTTATGGAAGTAACGGTAATGGTGACAAAAGTAACAGTAGCAGTTTTGTAGCAATTGTAATAGTGGCAACGGAAAAGTAACTTAGCAAAGATCAATATGAAACGAGCTCGTAGGCAATGGATCAACGATGGATAATTATGTCAGATGGCATTCCTCATGCAACAGTTATAACATAGGGTGACACAGAACTAGCTCCAATTCATCAATATAATGTAGGCATGTATTCCAAATATAGTCATACATGCTTATGGAAAAGAACTTGCATGACATCTTTTATCCTACCCTCCCGTGGCAGCGGGGTCCTATTCGAAACCAAGGGATATTAATGCCTCCTTTTAATAGAGAGCTAGACCAAAGAATTAGCACTTAGTGAATACATGAACTCCTAAAACTATAGTCATCACCGGGAAGTGTCCCGACTATTGTCACTCCGAGGTTGCCGGATCATAACACGTAGTAGGTGACTATAACTTGCAGGATAGGATCAAGAACACAAATATATTCATGAAAACATAATAGGTTCAGATCTGAAATCATGGCACTCGGGCCCTAGTGACAAGCATTAAGCATAGCAAAGTCATAGCAACATCAATCTTAGAACATAGTGGATACTAGGGATCAAACCCTAACAAAACTAACTCAATTACATGGTAGATCTCATCCAACCCATCACCATCCAGCAAGCCTGCGATGGGATTACTCATGCACGGTGGTGAGCATCATGAAATTGGTGATGAAGGATGGTTGATGATGACGATGGCGACGATTTCCCCTCTTCGGAGCCCAAAACGGACTCCAGATCTACTCTCCCGAGGAAGAACAGGAGGTGGTGGCGGCTCCGTATCATAAAATGTGATGAAACCTTCTCTCTGATTTTTTTATCCCCGAACATGAATATATGGAGTTGGAGTTGAGGTCGGTGGAGCTTCGTGGGACCTAGAAGATAGGGAGCGCGCCCTAGGGGGCGCCCTCAACCCTTGTGGACAGTCGGTGGGTCCCCTTATGTTGATTCTTTCGCCAATATTTTTTATATATTCCAAAAATATTCTCTGCGGATTTTCAAGTCATTCTGAGAACTTTTATTTCTGCACAAAAATAACATCATGGCAATTCTGCTGAAAACAACATCAGTCCAAGTTAGTTCCATTCAAATCATGCAAATTAGAGTCCAAAACAAGGGCAAAAGAGTTTGGAAAAGTAGATACGATAGAGATGTATCAACTCCCCCATGCTTAACCCATTGCTTGTCCTCGAGCAATTCAGTTAACAAACTAAAAGTGATAAAGAAAAACTTTTACACACTCTGTTTGAACTTGTTGTTGCAAATATGTAAAGCTAGCATTCAAGTTTTCAGCAAAGATTATGAACTAACCATATTCACAATAACATTTAGGTCTCGCAGTTAATCATATCAATGGCATAATCAACTAGCGAGCAATAATAATAAATCTCAGATGACAACACTTTTCAAAAACAATCATGCTATGATATAACAAGATGGTATCTCGCTAGCCCTTTCTGAGACCGCAAAACATAAATGTAGAGCACCCCTGAAGATCAAGGACTGACTAGACATTGTAATTCATGGCAAAAGAGATCCAGTCACAATCATACTCAATATCAATTAATAACAATGCATACAAATGACAATGGTGCTCCCTAATTGGTGCTTTTTATAAGAGGATGATGACTCAACAATAAAATTAAAGAGATAGGCCCTTCACAGAGGGAAGCAGGGATTTGCAGAGGTGCCAGAGCTCGAGTTTTAAAACAGAGATAAATAATATTTTGAGCGGCATGCTTTCATTGTCAACATAACAACTAAGAGATCTCGGTATCTTCCATACTAGATACATTATAGGTTGTTCCCAAATAGAATGGTAAAGTTTATAGTTCCCCACCACCAACAAGCACATTCCATGGCTAGTCCGAAACAACGGGTACCATCCAACTAACAACAGTCTTGGGGGAGTTTAGTTTGCAATTATATTTTGATTTGATTTGAGCATGGGACTGGGCATCCCGGTTACCAGGCATTTTCTCATGAATGATGAGCTGAGTCCACTCATCGCTAGAATAACCCACCTTGCATGACAAATACTGACAGCCCCGAGCCGCCACATGAGCAATTCAGGCATACAAAACAGATTATGATTTGAAGGTTTAGAGTTTGGCACATGCAAATTTACTTGGAACGGCATGTAAATACCGCATATAGGTAGGTATGGTGGACTCATATGGAACAACTTTGTGGTTTATGAAAGTGGATGCACAAGCAGTATTCCCGCTTAGTACAAGTGAAGGCTAGAAAAAGACTGGGGAGTGACCAACTAGAGAGCGACAATAGTCATAAACACGCATTGAGATTAACCAACATTGAGTGCAAGCACGAGTAGGATATAAATCACCATGAACATAAATATCGTGGAGGCTATGTTGATTTTGTTTCAACTACATGCGTGAACATGTGCCAAGTCAAGCCACTCGAATCATTCAAAGGAGGATCCATCCTATCATATACATCACAACTATTTTAAAAGCATGTTGGCACGCAAGGTAGACCATTATAAACTCCTAGCTAATTAAGCATGGCATGAGTAATTATAATCTCTATTTTGTCATTGCAAACATTTTTCATTCATAATAGGCTGAATCAGGAACGATGAACTAATCATATTTACAAAAACAAGATAGGTCGAGTTCATACTAGCTTTTCCTCATCTCAATCACTTCATCATATATTGTCATTATTTCCTTTCACTTGCACGACCGAACGGTGTGGATAATAATAATAGTGCACGTGCATTGGACTAAGCCGAAATCTGCAAACATTTATTTCAAAGGAGAATACAAGGTAATATGGGCTCTTTTGTTAGATCAACAATAATGCATATGAGAGCCACTCAACATTTTCATCGTGGTCTTCTCCTCTCGACTCCCAAAGAAAATAAAAGAATTTCAAAGAAACACACGGAAATGTTTTTGGAGTTTTTGTTTTTCTGAAGAAGGTAAAACAAGAACGAGAAAAACTATTTACACGGGAAAGCTCCCAACAAACAAAAGAAGAATGAGAAATCTTTCTGGGTTTTCTTTTATACTACTACTAAACATGGAAAGTAAACTAAGCTACAACTATTTTTTTGGTTTTTCTCAAAGTTTTTCAAATGCACAAGAAGAAAGCGGGAAAAGAAAATAAACTAGCATGTATAATACAATGAAAAAGTATGAACACCAACAACTAGAATGAGTGTGTGAACATGAATGTAATGTCAGTGAGAAATACATACTCCCCCAAGCTTAGGCTTTTGGCCTAAGTTGGTCTAGGGCCACGACTGGCCCGGATTGTATCCGAAATCATAGTTGGGGTTGTACTGTGCTGCAGCAGCTACCGCTTGGCGAGCTGCTTCCTAGAGGCGAGCGGCCTCCACTGTACTCTCATACTCGTGCGCCTCCTCTCTAGTTATAAAATAGCTCCCATTTACCTGAAAGTTGAAGGAGGCAAGAGTAGGAAGGGTAATATGGACGACACACCATCTGTAAAAGATTAGTGTGTACTGGAGGGACTATTTGTAGCGTACCATAGCATTATAATCCAGAAAAGCAGGTGGCAACTCAATGTCATACCCTCTTATGGGTACACCAAGATAATTAGCTAAACGAGTTGCATAAATCCCACCAAATAAATCTCCATCTTTAGCATTAAGATGTAACCTCCTCACAATAATGGCCCCCAAGTTATATCGCTTATCACCTAACACCGCACACTTGAGAATACTAAGATCTAGAACGCAAAGGTGGCAATGCTCATGATTACCGTTAATGCATCGATCTACCTATAAAGAGAGCAAAATAATGTATGGCATGAAAATGAATGCTCCCTATGGTAGCTTGTGTGATATTTCTAGTTTCTCCCATAGTAATGCTAATAAGGAAATCATTGTATTCAGCTTTTTGAGGCTCGCTAAGAAGGCCCCACTGTGGGAATTTACATGCAGTATTAAAATCCTCAAGGTCCATGGTATGTGATTCATCATAAAGATCAAATAAAACAATATGGCTATTGCGCTTAGATGAAAATTCAAACATCCGCACAAAGGAATCGGTGAGGTAATAGTATTGCCGGCACTTATCTGACACGAAGTCCTCAAGGCCGACATTTTGTACGTATTCATCAAACTCATTCTTGAAACCTGCATGAACCATGAATTCATTTGACGGCCATTCACAAGGCCGCACTTGAGCTTCCCATGGTGGTCCAAGGTCCGGCTCCCTTATAGCGAGCCTCGGTGCTTTCTTCCTTGAAGAACCACCTTGGTACACTTTCCTAGACATTTTTCTTCCTCTAAAAAATTTCTGAAATTTTTAGTGACTCAAAATAAAAGTGACCCAAACTCAACAAAATTGATAGCAACTACTCCTACAAGTGCCTAGAAGCTATATCATGCAACAAAACTACTTTGGACCATGTAAATTTGACATGCAAGCTCAAGAACAAGGTCGCCACAGCAGCAAAAATTTGCAATAAATAAAGCACCAGAACAAAAACTAATTATACCAATGGAGGAGTCACATACCAAAGAACAATCCCCCCAAACAGTTTTGCAAATGGAGCTTTGCACAAGGAGATCGAAAATGGTAGCAAGATGAGCAAGAACACGGGTTTGAGCTCTGGGATGATTTTTTCTGGAGGAAGACGAAGTGGATGGGTGCCGGAATAAGTGGAGGGGACCCACAAGACAGGGGGTGCGCCCTCCACCCTTGTGGCCCACTGGTGAAGCCCCCTGGTATATTTTCAGTGCCAGTAATTCTCAAATATTCTATAAAAAATCATACTAAATTTTCAAGGCATTTGGAGAACTTTTATTTTTGGGACATTTTTTATTGCAAAGATAATTCAAAAAACAGACAGAAAATACTATTTTTTCTTTATTTAATCTAAATAATAGAAAGTAAAAGGTGGGTACAAAGAGTTGTGCTTTCTAAATTCGTCCATCTCATGCCCATCAAAAGGAATCCATTAACAAGGTTGACCAAGTCTTATTAACAAACTTCTTCTGAATGACATGAAACCGGAGAACTTTCGAATATCACTAGGTTACCTCAACGGGGTATGCATGTCCCCAACAATAAGAATATCATATTTCTTTTTGACAGTAGGAAGAGGGAATTCAAAACCTCCAATAGTAATAGTTGAATTTTTTCCAATAGAATTGATACTATGAACTTGAGGTTGTTTCTTCGAAAAGTGTACCGTATGCTCATTACCATTAACATGAAAAGTGACATTGCCTTTGTTGCAATCAATAACAGCCCCTGTAGTATTCAAAAAGGGTCTACCAAGGATGATCGACATACCGTCGTCCTCGGGAATATCAAGAATAACAAAGTCTGTTAAGATAGTAACGTTTGCAATCACAACAGGCACATCCTCACAAATACCGATGGGTATAGCAGTTGATTTATCAGCCATTTGCAAAGAGATTTCAGTATGTGTCAACTTATTCAATTCAAGTCTACGATATAAAGAGAAAATCACAACACTAGCACCGGCTCCAAGATCACATAAAGCAGTTTTTAACATAGTTTCTTTTAATGGAGCATGGTATAGTTGGTACTCCTGGATCTCCAAGTTTCTTTGGTATTCCACCCTTAAAAGTATAATTAGCAAGCATGGTGGAAATTCCAGCTTCCGGTATCTTTCTTTTATTTGTAACAATATCTTTCATATACTTAGCATAAGGAGACATTTTCAGCATATCAGTCAAACACATACGCAAAAAGATAGGTCTAATCATTTCAGCAAAGCGCTCAAAATCCTCGTCATCCTGTTTCTTGGATGGCTTAGGAGGAAAAGGCATGGGTTTCTGAACCCATGGTTCTCTTTCTTTACCATGTTTCCTAGAAATGAAGTCTTTCTTATCATAACGTTGATTCTTTGGTTGTGGGTTATCAAGATCAACAACGGGTTCAATCTCTACATCATTATCATTACTAGGTTGAGCATCAACATGAACATCATCATTAACATTATCACTAGGTTCATGTTCATCACCAGATTGTGTCTCAGCATCAGAAATAGAAATATCATTAGGATTCTCAGGTGTGTCTATAACAGGTTCACTAGAAGCATGCAAAGTCCTATCAGGTTTATTTTCTTTTTATTACTAGGACTAGGTGCATTAGTATTAATTCCCTGAGAATATTGCTCAACTCTCTTAGGATGGCCCTCAGGATACAAAGGTTCCTGGGTCATTTTACCACCTCTAGTCATAACCCTAATATCATTATCATTGTTCTTACTATTCGACTCATTGATCAATTCATCTTGTGCCTTAAGTACTTGTTCTACTTGAGTTGTAACCATGGAAGCACGTTTACTAATAAGCTTAAGATCATTAACAGTTCTACTCATATAATCACCCAAGTGGTCAAGCATGTAAGCATTACGTTTCAATTGTCTACTAACATAAGCATTGAAGTTATCCTGTTTAACAATAGAATTATCAAACTCATCCAAGCATTGACTAGCAGACTTATTATGAGGAATATCACCTTCATCAAACCTATAAAGAGATTTTACCTCTACCACCTGTGTCGGGTTATCAAGACCATGTATTTCTTCAATAGGTGGTAAATTATTTACATCCTCAGCTTTAATACCTTTTTCTTTCATAGATTTCTTTGCCTCTTGCATATCTTCAAGGCTGAGTGAAAGTGCTAGTGATCGACTAGAGGGGGGTGAATAGGCGATTTTTATGAAAGTCTTCAAAACATGGAAGTTTCGAAGACAAACGATAGAAATAAACCTATTACCATGCAGCGGAAGGTAGACTACACTAGGCAAACCATAGTCAAGTATTCAATGAAGTGAAAGCACAATGACTAATAGCAGCTAGGCAGTAAAGATCAGGTAGGAAGATATTGTGAAGCCAATCAGAACAAGCAGTCACTCAGTGAAGACAAAAGATAATGCAATCATACAATGACTTCACAAGGACCAACAGTAAGTAAAGGGAAGGGAAGGATGAAACCAGTGACTCGTTGAAGACAATGATTTGTTGGACCAGTTCCAGTTGTTGTGACAAATGTACGTCTGGTTAGGGAGGCTGAGATTCAACTCAGAAGACCTCGTCTTCACCTTATTCCCCTTGAGCTAAGGACACCCAGTCCTCGCCCAATCACTCTGGTAAGTCTTCAAGGTAGACTTCCAAACCTTCACAGACTTCGTTCACCGGCGATCCACAATGACTCTTGGATGCTCAGAACGCGACGCCTAACCGGCTGGAGGATTCACAGTCCTCAAGTGTAATAAGTCTTCAGATCACATAGACAGGAAGACTTAAGTGATGCCTAACACTCTTTGGCTCTGGGTGTTTAGGGCTTTATCCTCGCAAGGAATTCTCTCTCAAAGGCTTCGAGGTGGGTTGCTCTCAAACGACAAAAGCCGTACTCTAACTCTGAGCAGCCAACCGTTTATGGTTGTAGGAGGTGGGCTATTTATAGCCACTAGGCAACCCGACCTGATTTGTCCGAAATGACCCTGGGTCACTAAGGAACTGACACGTGTTCCAACGGTCAGATTTCAAACACACACGGCAACTTTACTTGGGCTACAAGCAAAGCTGACTTATCCAACTCTGGACAAGATTTGCTCTCATAGTCTTCACTCGAAGACATAGGATTTTCGTTAAGCATCACTTCAGTCATTCTGACTGGTTCTCTTGGACCCCACTTAACAGTATGGTGGTTCCTATGACTCAACAAAGAAGAAAAAGAACGACGAAAGAACTAAGTCTTCGCGCTCCATAGTCTTCATGCGATGTCTTCTCTTGTCATAGTCTTCAATGTGAATGTCTTCACATACCACCTTTGACTTCAATGTCTTCATACATTTTTAGGGGTCATCTCTGGTAGGAAAACCGAATCAATGAGGGACTTCTACATGTGTTATCCTGCAATTCTCACAAACACATTAGTCCCTCAACTAGGTTTGTCGTCAATATTCCAAAACCAACTAGGGGTGGCACTAGATGCACTTACAATCTCCCCCTTTTTAGTGATTGATGACAAACTAGTTGAAGTTTTCAACGGGGAATAAAATTTGTGAAATTGTAAAGGATAGGTTATTGTCTTCATAAGTGGCAAAGGCTCCCCCTGAAGATGTGCATATAAGTAATTTGCTTTTGGTATGCAAATGCACATGGCAGGTTGTACTTGTGGAGATCCTCTTCAACTTATGATGACAATTTATCATGCATGAAAGGTATGTGAAGATAATGACATGCATAATGAAAAATGGACGTCTGCAAAATGATCTAAGTGCGGAATTTATCATCGCATCACAGTAAAGCAAATAAGTAGCAGACGACCATCGAGTTTGAGTGTTACAACTCAAAGAACCAAATGTATCAAAACGAGAGTTGTAAACACTAGGCAAAATATAAAGCAACCGCCCATATGGACCCGCTTGAAGACTATCAAACTCATATGCTTCTCCCCCTTTTGTCAGTAAGGACCAAAAAGGTTTGAAGGCATAGAGCATCTACTTGTTCCCATGAGGAGTAGGTGAAGCAGCAGGGTCGTCGGTATTGTTAAGCGGTGCAGACGAACTCGGGGCAGTGTCAATGCATGCAGAAGTAGGGGGCGGTGAAGTAGCATCATCTTCGTCATCGATCACTCTGGCATTCACAGTTGCCGCGGAGGAAGAGAACTCAGAGTCTTCATGAGACGGAGTTCGTCGCAGCACAGTCCTTCTTGGAGGTGTTGAGTCAAACTTGAAGCGTTCAGAGAAGCCATCCTCTTGAAGATCATCTTTAGAACACATAAGCACCAGCCCTTTCCATGTACGCCGACAAGTTTCATGGGAAACAAAGGCATTCTTGGTGGCAAGGTTGTGAATCCTGTTTACGTCCACCAAGAGACTTTGCATTTGGCGCTTCAGCCAGTCATGATGCTTATCCTGTTTCTGATGAAGGGCAACCAGAAGTTCTCGGTCGTTGAGAACACGAGATTGCTTCTTGGGCCGTTGGGCAATGGTGCTTTCAGTGGCTTCAGTGAGGGCACGATGAGGTGCACGTGTAGTACCAGCCAGTGGATAGACGCGAGCGACAGCTTGAACTCCTTCAATGTTTTGCGTGAAGATTTGATGGTTAGCATTCTGAAGACTAAGAGGCTCCTTTGCAGGCTCTGGATAGATGGCTTCAACTGACATATCGACGTCAGGCAGAAAGATCCGATGATTGCGAGCAGAGGGCTGATAGGTGATAGCTGAGTGTAGTTTGATCAGCCACATAATCCATGGAGCGTAAAACTTCAAGCCAAAGAGATCAGATCCTGATGCAGGAAGTCGGCGGATGAAGAAGTCTTGTGCATTGAAGCTTTTGCCGTGAAGAATATGGAAGACCAAAGTCTTCATTGTGCCTTCTAGCTTGGCATGTGGAGAATGTCCTTTGATGGGCCAGAGAGTTCGCCTTATGATGTGATAGATAGTACGTGGCAGATACTCAAGGTCTTCAACAAAGAACTCCTTAGGATATTCAGCATCTGGAGGAAAAGGCTTCATCATGCTAAGCATCTGACTCATATTGGGCTCAGGCTTGTGGAAGATGCTTTCCATAGCAGCACTGTGAAGCTGACAACCAGGTTCATACAGATCTCCTAGAGTGGGCAGGCTAGTAAGCTCAATGATATCAAAGGCTTTGGCTTCATGATGAACATTGCCTGTCATCCACTCAAGGACCCAAGTCTTCGGATCCCTGTTGTAGCCACGGATATGAAGAGTGGCATAGAATTGGAGCAGCAATTCTTCATTCCAGTGCTCCTTATTAGTGATGAACTGCAGAAAGCCAGACTCTCTGAAGCAATCCAGAGCTTCTTCCAAACAGGGCAGACCAGTTATGGCTTCAGTGTCAAGACGCAGATGTGGGAAAATGCGACCTTGATTGTACGGAATGCATGAGTAATAACTGCGCTGCTGATAGCTCCAGAACTGATCAGAAGATATTCTTGCCTTGGTGTAGGGGTTCTTGGCGCGATCAAAGAAGGTGTTATGTGCCTTGAAGCCATTGATATTGAACGATCCGGGTGCAGATGCAGTGCCTGGAAACCTGGGCAACCTTGGTATTGGCTTCTGAACCTGAGGCATGTGCTCAATGTGATAGTCAAACTAAGGACCAACAGCAGGCGGAGGAGTCAGAAAAGGCCATTTGACATTGGTAAGTTAGTCATAGTTGAATGCTTGCTCGATAGTGTGTGGCCTTGGTGGCGGAACAGGAGCAGTGGCATCAACAGAGGCGTCAGGCTGCACAACAGAGGCTTCAGGAGCAGTTGCATCATTGGCTTCATTAGCTTCTGGCACATTGGTTGGTGCAGGCTCCACATTTGCTTCAGCCATGACTACGTCATTGGCTTCATTTGTGTTAGTGGTGGCAGCCTTAGGATTCTCAACCTCCACTTCAGAAGCTGGAGGGTCGGTCACTTTCTCCTCGAGAACGACATCTTGGTGAGACGGGGGTGTAGCAACTCTTGGGGCTTCTTCTTCATCGGCTGATGCAGCCGGAACATCTTCAGCCATTTTGGCTTCGGATTCAGAGACAGTCACAGTAGGAGTGGCATCTAGAAACACTTGACGTGCAACAAATTGGTGGTGCACTTCTCCTTCTAGAACGCTCGAAAGAGGGACTTGAGGCCTTGGTCCTTTGCGAAGCCTGTGTAGCGCTGGTGACGCCTGTGGAGATGGAGTTGGCTAGGCCTCAAAGTCATCCTCTTCTTGCACTGATGGGGTTGCTTGCGGTTGGGGAGAGCTTGGAGTGTCTTGTCTCTGTGGGTGATCAGCCCATGATGCATCCTGAGTAGTTGGCGTCAGAGGATGACTAATGCTGATGAGTTCGTTGTGCGTAAGCATAGGCGATGATACCAGTAGATGCTCGATCTAAGGAAGAACTACATCATCTTCAACATTGTCATGGTGACCAATGTCTTCAGCAGTGGTGGGATCAACTGCTGGAATGTCTTCAGCTTCATGAGCCTCTGTGGAAGCAGGCTCATGAACAATCAGTTGGCGCTTGTGGTGTTCAGATGCAGGGCGAACCATTGAGATAGGTTCAACAACTAAGGGCTCTGTGGGAGCAGCCCGATCCTTCTTGGTTTTGCGCTTCTTCTTAGAGGGAGCGACATCAGAAGCTTCAGGATTTTTCCTTTTTCTGGCTTCAGCCTCGGCAGTCCTCGTCTTCTTCAGTTCTGAAGCGGTTGACCTGACCTTTGGCTTCAAGCCAGTCATGCTGCTTGGGAAGACTATGCGAGGTTCTTCCTGCCTTGAAGGTGCAGATTGGTCAGTTGAGGGCTTCTTCTTCCTTGCAGCCATTCTAGGATCGATGACAGGACGACCAAGAGCCTTGCGCTTCTTAGCCTCATTGTAGGCTTGCACACACTTGTCAGCCAGGCTCTTCATGCGCTCACGAGAACCTTTAGCTTCTTCACGCTTCTTGAGAAAGGCTTCTTT
The DNA here is from genome assembly GCF_002162155.2 of Triticum dicoccoides. Classification (NCBI taxonomy): domain Eukaryota; kingdom Viridiplantae; phylum Streptophyta; class Magnoliopsida; order Poales; family Poaceae; genus Triticum; species Triticum dicoccoides. The sequence goes on along the minus strand of NC_041386.1, from coordinate 579,330,231 downwards.
GAGCTCGTGCAGCATGATCTTGAAGTTTTTCACATCTTGCACGCTGAGCTTGGCCATGTGCTTCTTGAACTGAGCTTTCTCATAGTCAATCTTTTGCTTCAGTTCAATGATGCGCTGAGCTAGAGCTAGCTCAGAAGCAATGGCGCCAGTGAAGGCGACACTGAGGCCAATTAGAAGTGGCAGATCTTCAAAGCTGAGGTTGGGCATGTCAAACCACTCATCAATGAAGTCATGGATGATTGCCACATCAAAGAGAGGCAAGTCATTGAAGATCTCTGCTTCTTCCTTGCTCTTAATCAGTTGCTCAAGAGCGTCATCTGCAAGATCTTCATCGTTGGACAGATCAATGGCGTCATTGCGCAGAATAGCAGCAGCAGTCAGTGCCTGATCAGTATTCTTTCTCATCTCAGTCTTCTTGGAGATACGTGATAGATCTTCAGACTGCACACTGTCTTCAGGAGGTGCAGTAGCCAGTGGCTTCGCCCGTGAGATTTTTGGTGTTGAGGCAGACGTTGAAGCTTTAGGCTTCTTCGGCTTCGTTGGCTTCAACGGTGCAGGCGCTTCATCAGATTCAGCGTCATCTGCAGGCTCATCCACGGCTGTCCCTTGAACCATGATATGAGTGATGAGACCTTCTAGGTTGTAGAAGGGGCCAACAAGATTGGGTTCAGCTTCGCGGGAGCCATCGGCACAAGGAGAAAAAGGACCAGGGTTGAAGTCTAGTCCCAATGACTTCTTGTTCTGCTTAGCCGAATTCTTGGCAAACTGGAAGTTGCGCTTGAACAGATTGTCGTCACGACACCATAGCAATGACGATGGGTCAGCATCCGCAGGCTGTGGTCCACGGACCATGCATGGATAGAAGCCTTGTTCAGTGTCTTCATCTCTGGACCTGGGTTGAAGATTTCTGTATAGGATGTCTCCCCATGGTCACTTGATGGCATTCTTCTCAGCATATTCCTGGGTCACGAACCTGTACTTGAACCACTGTTCTGCCCAATATCTTCGAATCCATTGGATTCGTGTTTTGCGCTAATTGTAATCCTCTTCAGGATCTGTCTTGTACAGCTCTGAGAGGTCATCAGGCAGATCTCTTGATGTTCCCCCTCGACGCTGTCTGCCACCCTTGCTGATTTCTCTATAGCCATGAACTTCAAACTTAATGGCTTCAACACGTTCAAAGGTTTCAAAGGCTTCCGCTTGCTGGTCAAACAGGAACTAGCTTCGGGAGAATTTATATGATGCTGTAAGAATTCTGCAGATGAATGCAGACTATGAGAACCAAGGGATTCTCCCACGGACATGTACCTGTGACAGCATTAAGGTGCGAGGGAAGGGGAAGAGGTCATATGCATTCTCAGAAGATTTTGAAGATAAATCAGTTTAGAAGACATTGACCTCATAGTGCGAAGACATTCACTCATAGATAGAGAGTTGGTTCCAGATTTGTATGAATCCACGAATAAGTACAAGTGAGGAATCTAACTACTTTGTGAAGCATAAATGAACATACTAGGCATATTATGAGATGCAGTATGAAATAGATCCAACTTGTGTGAGTAGAAACTGCTTGTGGTAGAAAGTGATGAATCTATAGGATCAAAGGGGCCGTAAAAAGGAGGTTTTATTTACCACATGAAGAACTGCTAGACGGAGTGAGGAGGACGAGCAGTTAGATCGTTCGTGCCCTAACTTGGCAACGGAGGACACCTACGGCGACGGCGGAGAAGACGATGTCCGCGGCCGGCGTTGAGACGGCGTCGGTGAGGTCGCGGCAGCTAAGCGCTTCATCATCGGCGTCGTCGAGGGCTAGCGGTGGCGCTAGGGTTTGTGCGAGAGTGGAAGAAAGGATAATGACTATGGTGAGGCGTGTATTTATAGGGATAGGGACGGTACAGTGTTATTACACAGGTGCCCCTGGCAATTCACATCTGAAGGACATGTGGCTATCATGCAACATATCGGAGGTTGTTCCACATTCCCACGCACGCCTGGATTTTCGGGTGGTCGTTCCCACTTCTCCGGGTTTCAGGTGAAAGGATTTAGCATTGAAAACAGACTTAATGTCTGTCTCTGTATCTTCTGCTGACAAGGACGCAGAGAAGATATTTGACAGTTTCAATAGAATGCATATGATTTGGAGAGATAGAGTTTGAGATAGAAAGCATAGAGAGGTTAGGGTCTTTCACATTCACTTAGTTCAAAAGATTCAACAAGAATACATAGCTATAAGTGAATGTTGTAGAGGATAGAACACTAGTATATATTTATATATATGAGAAAGACAATCAAATCAACATAGTGAAGATAATCATGAAGACAAGTTGAGATTGAAGCCAAATCAAAATGTGAAGACATAGCAGATGTAACGCCATGAGTGAAACACTTCAAACAGAAAAGTTTGGTGGTGGCGTTACCCACCGTATAGGAAGTATTAGACCCAGACATGGCGCACAATTATCGTGGCGCTCCGAAGTCAAATTCCACATTAATGTATTCACACTTAGAATGTAAGTCTTCATTGATTAAAGATATACTTTACTTCGTGTGTTGCACATCTAAGTCATCAATATGCATAAGTGTTAGGATGTGTGCCTGATCACAGGAAATTTGAGGATTCCAAGATATTTAGCTCACACCGTAACTTGCAAAACCTCTTCTCATCCAAGGGCTTGGTGAAGATATCTGCCAATTTCTCTTCAGTGTTGACGTGTATGATATCAATATCTTCCTTCACAACATGATCTCTGAGAAAGTGATGACGAATTGCAATGTGCTTTGTCTTCGAGTGCTGAACTGGGTTGTTGGCAATCTTGATGGCGCTTTCGTTGTCGCAGTAGAGTGGCACTTGCTTCAGATGAATGCCATAGTCTTTGAGTGTTTGCTTCATCCATAGAAGCTGAGCGCAGCAAGATCCAGCAGCAATGTATTCAGATTCAGCAGTGGAGAGAGATACACAGTTCTGCTTCTTTGAAGACCAACATAGAAGTGATCGCCCCAGAAAATGACATGTGCCTGATGTAGACTTGCGATCCACCTTGTCACCAGCATAATCAGCATCCGAGAATCCAACCAGATCAAACTCTGAGCCCTTTGGATACCATAATCCTAGTGTTGGGGTGTGAGCCAAATATCAAAGAATTCGCTTCACAGCTAAGTGATGTGATTCCTTTGGTGCCGCTTGGAATCGAGCACACATGCAAATACTAAGCATAATATCTGGCCTAGATGCACATAGATAAAGTAAATAACCAATCATGGAGCGGTATACCTTTTGATCAAACTCTTTACCATTGTCGTCGGGACCCAGATGATGTTTGGCTGGCATTGGCGTTGTGAAGCCTTTGCAGTCTTGCATCCCAAATTTCTTCAGGCAATCTTTGAGGTACTTCTCTTGAGATATGAAGATGCCGTTGCGTTGCTGACGTATTTGAAGACCAAGGAAGAACTTCAGCTCACCCATCATGGACATCTGATATTGCTCTTGCATCATATATCCAAACTCGTTAGTGTATTTCTGATTGGTGCAGCCGAAGATAATGTCATCCACATATATTTGGCACACAAACAGTTCACCATCATATGTCTTCGTGAAGAGAGTGGGGTCGAGGGAACCAGGTTTGAAGCCTTTGCTCTTCAGGAAGTATTTGAGTGTGTCATACCAAGCCCGAGGGGCTTGTTTGAGGCCATACAGTGCCTTGTTGAGCTTGTACACCATGTCAGGATGTTTTGGATCTTCAAAGCCAGGCGGTTGTGCAACATACACTTCTTCTTCAATCTTGCCATTGAGAAAAGCGCTCTTCACATCCATTTGATACAGAAGAATGTTATGATGATTTGCATAGGCCAGCAGTATGCGTATGGCTTCAAGTCTAGCCACAGGAGCAAATGTTTCATTGAAGTCAATCCCTTCAACTTGAGTGTACCCTTGAGCAACGAGACAAGCTTTGTTTCTGACAACTTGACCATGCTCATCTTGCTTGTTGCGATATATCCATTCGGTGCCTATTATATTGTGCTTGCGAGGATCAGGACGCTTAACCAGTTCCCATACATTATTCATCTCAAACTGTTGAAGCTCTTCTTGCATAGCTTGAATCCATTCAGGTTCCATGAAGGCTTCTTCAACTTTCTTGGGTTCATATATTGAGACGAATGGGAAGTGCCCATAGAAATTTGCTAGTTGTGTTGCCCTCGAACAAGTGAGTGGACCTGGTGCATTGATGCTATCAATTATTCTCTCAATTTGTACTTCATTTGCAACACGAGGATGTACAGGACGAAGATTTTGCTCTTGCTGATCATTCTCATCGTTAGAAGGATTGTCTTCAGGCTGAGCATTGTCTTCAGGTTGATCATTGTCTTCAGGTTGATCAGGTGCGGAGATGATAAGTTCCTCTTCAGGCTGAGCTTCATAAGGTATGATTTCTCCAGTTCCCATAAGTTTGATTGATTCACTGGATGGAACTTCATCTAGCACATTTGGCAGGTGCTCTCTTTGTGAGCCGTTAGTCTCATCGAACCGCACATCCACTGTTTCAACCACTTTATAGTGAAAGAGGTTGAAGACTCTGTAGGAGTGCGAATCCTTTCCATATCCAAGCATAAAACCTTCATGTGCTTTTGGTGCAAATTTTGAAGTGTGATGTGGATCCTTGATCCAGCACCTGGCACCAAATACTCTGAAGTAACTGACATTCGGCTTCTTGCCAGTAAGGAGCTCATAGGATGTCTTGTTCAGAAGCATGTGAAGATAAACACGGTTGATGATATGGCATGCAGTATCAATGGCTTCGGGCCAGAATTTTCTTGGAGTCTTGTATTCATCAAGCATCGTCCGAGCCATCTCAATAAGTGTTCTGTTCTTGCGTTCGACAACGCCATTCTGCTGTGGCGTGTACGGAGCTGAGAATTCATGTGTGATGCCCAAAGTATCAAGATATGTATCTAGGCCAGTGTTCTTGAATTTAGTGCCATTGTCACTTCTGATGTGCTTGATCTTGACGCCATAGTTGTTCATGGCTCGATTGGCGAAGCGTCTGAAGACATCCTGCACTTCAGACTTGTAGAGAATTATATGCACCCAAGTATATCTTGAATAATCATCAACAATGACAAAGCCATAGAGACAAGCAGTAGTAGTAAGAGTTGAGTAATGAGTGGGAGCGAAAAGATCCATGTGGAGCAGTTCGAAGGGTTGAGTTGTTGTCATGATTGTCTTCAAGCGATGCTTGGCCCTCGTCATCTTTCCTGCTTCACAGGCACCGCATAAGTGATCCTTCTTGAACTTGACGCCCTCGATGCCTATGACATGCTTCTTCCTTGCAAGGGTGTGGAGGTTCCTCATGCCAGCATGCCCTAGCCTCCGATGCCAGAGCCAGCATTCAGAAGCTTTTGCTAGAAGACATACGGCAAGTTGTGGTCCTGCTGAGAAATCTACCACGTACAAATCATCTTTCCGATACCCTTCAAATACTAGAGACTTATCAGATTCCATTAGAACAAGGCAACAATATTTTCCAAACATCACAATCATGTTTAAATCGCAAAGCATTGAGACAGACATTAAGTTGAAACAAAGGGATTCAACAAGCATGACTTTATCCATGTGTTGATCCTTTGAGATTGCAACTCTACCTAGACCCAATACCTTACTTTTACCGGTGTCAGCAAATGTGATTTGACTTTTGTCAGATGGACGTAATGTTGAGTCCATAAGAAGGCTTCGCTTGCCAGTCATGTGATTGGTACACCCACTATCAATAATCCATTCTGAAGCAGCTGGTGTCGTACCCTACAGTGCAGTTAGGGGGATAGGCTTCACGAAGAGAATTGTGAAGCAAAAACATTTGACGAGCCAATGGATTATGAAAGCTTAGATCGAGATTAGGACTGATAGGGCAAGTAGAAAGCGACTCAGGAACAAAATACATAATAAGACCATTTGGGCATTTGATCTTGCGCCCTACAAGATGTTTAAGGTCCCCAGCAATAGCTTCAGATGATTTTGGTTTTCGGTTGGAGACCTTTCCCTGCCAAAGAGAGTTAAGCTTTCTTAGCCACCCACATCTTCAAGGGTGGCTTCGAAGCAATGAGTCTAAGTGTAGCATCTGAGAACTTTGGCTTTGGAGCCCTAGCAAAAAGTCTTGCAGGGGGACAATAGTACTCATAAGAATAAGCAGAATAGTTCTTGGTCTTATGAACATGGCGGTTTGATGAAACGCGCTCATATTCATAGGCCTGAGTAAGGTTTCCCTGCAAAACATTTGCGTTAGTGCGACTCAGGTGAGTCCTTTGTCTGTATGAAGCCTTTGGACCATATGAAGCCTGTGGTCTGGGGTTTGTCTTCTTCACTTGTGGTGTCATGACGACATTCACAGGAAGATTCTCCAAACACCTTTTCGGCACCCAGACCTTCTTCATAGGCGGCCCATTCCTGCAGTTAGTACCAATATACCTGGCAAACACTTCACCATTCTGATTCTTAAACTGTTTATAGTTTGCATCAAAGGATTCATCAATAACAACGGGATTAGCACAAGTGAAGCCAGATAGGGTGGATGGATCCGCTGAAGGTTCCTTTGCAGCAACCCTGTGGTTTTGGGGTACTGCTCAGGTTTCCAGTAAGAGCCATCAGCATTCCTTTTCCTTTCGAACCCAACACCCTCTTTCCTAGGGTTTCGGTTCAGGATCTGCCTTTTGAGGACATCACATAGTGTCTAATGCCCTTTGAGACTTTTGTACATCCCTATTTCAAGCAATGTCTTCAACCTAGCATTCTCATCAGCAATAGCAGTGGTATCCTCAACAGAGGGGTTAGTTACCACATCAACAGTTGAAGATATTGCAACAGTAGCAGCAGTAGAACATTCAGCAACAGAAGTAGCGTTATCACGCTCAAGGCATTTAAGACATGGTGGTTCAAATCCTTCCTGAGCGGGACTGATCTGTTCAGCGCGAAGTGACTCGTTTTCCTTTTGAAGATCTTCATGAGCCGCTCTCAATTTCTCAAGATCTTGCTTCCTTTGAAGATAATCATAGGAAAGCTTTTCATGAGTTGTTGAGAGCATTTCATGATGACTTTCAAGTTCCTCATACTTAACATTAAGATTTTTTATGTCTTCAATTAAGGACTGAGATCGAGTCATTTTAGCGTCTAATAGATCATCGCTTTTGTCTAACAGTTTTTGAATATGTTCCATAGCTTTCTGTTGTTCAGTTGCAATTTTAGCAAGTGTTTTGTAGCTGGGTTTGGAACCACAATCAGAGTCATCTTCACTAGATGTTTGATAGTGAGTAGTGCGTGTGTTTACCTTGGCACCGCGTGCCATGAAGCAGTAGGTAGGAGCGGAGTAGTCCTTGTCATTTGCATCGGTGTCGGTGATGAAGTCATTGTCTTCAGTGTTGAAGATGGACTTGTCAATGTATGCTGTAGCCAGACTCGCAATGCCAGAATCGGACTCCTCCTCAGACTCCACCTCCGCCTCCTTAGAAGCGGACTCCTCCTCTGAATCCATTTCCTTGCCAACAAACGCACGTGCCTTGATAGATGAGCTCTTATTGTGTGATGAAGACTTTGAGGAAGACTTGGAAGAAGACTTTGAGTATTTCTTCTTCTTCTTGTCATCAGAGTCATACTCCTTGCTCTTCTTCTTCTTGTTGTTCTCATTGTCCCACTGTGGACACTCAGAGATGTAGTGACCAGGTTTCTTGCACTTGTGGCATGTTCTCTTCTTGTAGTCATGAGCAGAAGCTTCATCATTCCTTGAGCTTGATCGTGAAGACTTTCTGAAGCCTTTCTTCTTGGTGAATTTTTGGAACTTCTTCACAAGCATAGCAAGCTCCTTTCCAATGTCTTCAGGATCATCAGAACTGCTGTCAGATTCTTCTTCAGATGAGGAGACAGCTTTTGCCTTCAAGGCACGAGTTCACCCATAGTTGGGACCGTAGATGTCTCTTTTCTCAGAAAGCTGAAACTCGTGTGTGTTGAGCCTCTCAAGTATGTCAGGCGAATCGAGTGTCTTGAAGTCAGGACGTTCTTGAATCATTAGGGCTAGGGTGTCAAACGAGCTGTCAAGTGATCTCAGGAGTGTCTTGACGACTTCATGCTTGGTGATCTCAGTGGCGCCGAGAGCTTGAAGCTCATTTGTGATGTCAGTGAGTCAATCAAACGTGAGCTGGACATTCTCATTGTCATTTCTCTTGAAGCGGTTGAAGAGGTTGCGAAGGACACTGATTCTCTGATCTCTCTGGGTTGAGACGCCTTCACTGACCTTGGAGAGCCAGTCCCAGACTAGCTTAGATGTTTCCAAAGCACTCACGTGGCCATACTGTCCTTTGGTCAGATGACCACAGATGATGTTCTTGGCAGTGGTGACACCTTCACCAGCCTTGGGAACGCCATTCTTGACGACATACCATATGTCGACATCAATGGCTTCAAGATGCATGCGCATCTTATTCTTCCAGTAGGGATATTCAGTTCCATCGAAGACGGGGCATGCAGCGGAGACTTTAATTATCCCTGTAATCGACATAGCTAAAACTCTAGGTGATTAAACCGAATCACACAGAACAAGGGAGTACCTTGCTCTGATACCAATTGAAAGTGCTAGTGATTGACTAGAGGGGGGGTGAATAGGCGATTTTTATGAAAGTCTTCAAAACATGGAAGTTTCAAAGACAAACGATAGAAATAAACCTATTACCATGCAGCGGAAGGTAGACTACACTAGGCAAACCATAGTCAAGTATTCAATGAAGTGAAAGCACAATGACTAATAGCAGCTAGACAGTAAAGAACAGGTAGGAAGATATTGTGAAGCCAATCAGAACAAGCAGTCACTCAGTGAAGACAAAAGATAATGCAATCATACAATGACTTCACAAGGACCAACAGTAAGTAAAGGGAAGGGAAGGATGAAACCAGTGACTCGTTGAAGACAATGATTTGTTGGACCAGTTCCAGTTGCTGTGACAACTGTACGTCTTGTTAGAGAGGCTAAGATTCAACTCAGAAGACCTCGTCCTCACCTTATTCCCCTTGAGCTAAGGACACCCAGTCCTCGCCCAATCACTCTGGTAAGTCTTCAAGGTAGACTTCCAAACCTTCACAGACTTCGTTCACCGGCGATCCACAATGACTCTTGGATGCTCAGAACGCGACGCCTAACCGGCTCGAGGATTCACAGTTCTCAAGTGTAATAAGTCTTCATATCACACAGACAGGAAGACTTAAGTGATGCCTAACACTCTTTGGCTCTGGGTGTTTAGGGCTTTATCCTCGCAAGGAATTCTCTCTCAAAGGCTTCGAGGTGGGTTGCTCTCAAACGACAAAAGCCGTACTCTAACTCTGAGCAGCCAACCGTTTATGGTTGTAGGGGGTGGGCTATTTATAGCCACTAGGCAACCCGACCTAATTTGTCCGAAATGACCCTGGGTCACTAAGGAACTGACACGTGTTCCAACGGTCAGATTTCAAACACACACACGGCAACTTTACTTGGGCTACAAGCAAAGCTGACTTATCCAACTCTGGACAAGATTTGCTCTCATAGTCTTCACTCGAAGACATAGGATTTTCGTTAAGCATCACTTCAGTCATTCTGACTGGTTCTCTTGGACCCCACTTAATAGTACAGTGGTTCCTATGACTCAACAAAGAAGAAAAAGAACAATGACAGAACTAAGTCTTCGCGCTCCATAGTCTTCATGCGATGTCTTCTCTTGTCATAGTCTTCAATGTGAATGTCTTCACATACCACCTTTGACTTCAATGTCTTCATACATTTTTAGGGGTCATCTCTGGTAGGAAAACCGAATCAATGAGGGACTTCTACCTGTGTTATCCTGCAATTCTCACAAACACATTAGTCCCTCAACTAGGTTTGTCGTCAATACTCCAAAACCAACTAGGGGTGGCACTAGATGCACTTACACTGAGAAATAGAATACCTCTTTTCTTCAGAGTTGGCTTAGGAGTTGGTTCAGGAAGAGTCCAATCATTATCATTACTCAATATATTATTTAATAGCAATTCAACTTAATCAACAGTTCGTTCCCTGAAAACACAACCAACACAACTATCCAGGTGGTCTCTGGAAGCATCAGTTAGTCCATTATAAAAGATATCAAGTATTTCAATTTTCTTGAGAGGATGATCAGGCAAAGCATTAAGTAATTGGAGAAGCCTCCCCCAAGCTTGTGGGAAACTCTCTTCTTCAAATTGCACAAAGTTAAATATTTCCTTGTGGTTTTTTTCTTATGAGCAGGGAAATATTTTTCAGAGAAGTAGTAAATCATATCATGGGGACTACACACACAACCAGGAGCAAGAGAATTAAACCATAACTTAGCATCACCCTTTAACGAGAAAGGAAACAAGTTAAGAATATAGTAATAGCGATTTTTTTCCTCATGAGCAAATAGGTTGGCTATATCATTCAATTTAGTAAGATGTGCCACAATAGTTTCAGATTCATAGCCATAGAAAGGATCGGATTCAATCAAAGTAATTAACTCAGGATCAACAGAGAATTCATAATCCTTGTTAGTAACAAAGATAGGTGAAGTAGCAAACCTAGGATCATATTGCTTCTAGCATTCAAAGACTTTTCTTTAAGCTTAGCTAATAGTTTCTTAAGATCATCTCTATCATTGCAAGCAAAGAAATCTCTGGCAGTTTCTTCATCCATAATATAACCCTCAGGTACAACATGCAATTCATATCTAGGGGGAGAATCATAATCTTCAGTTTCAATAATGTCATCAGTTTCAGTAATTTCATTCTCTCTAACCCTAGCAAGTTGTTCATCAAGAAACTCACCTAGTGGCATAGTATTATTAAACAAAGAAGTAGTATCATCATAAGCATCATTCATAGCAGAAGTGGCATCATCAATAATATGCGACATATCAGAATCAATAGCAGGTGTAGGTGTCGCAAGTTTACTTAAAACAAAAGGTGAATCAAGTGCGGAGCTAGATGGCAGTTCTTACCTTCCCTCATAGTAGAGGATAGATCTTGGTTTTGTTGTCTTTCAGAATCCTCATAGTGATCAACAGATATAAATCCCAAGTGACTCAGAGAATAGAGCTATGCACCCCGGCAACGGCGCCAGAAAAAGGTCTTGATAACCCACAAGTGTAGGGGATCGCAACAGTTTTTGAGGGTAGAGTATTCAATCCAAATTTATTGATTCGACACAAGGGGAGCCAAAGAATATTCTCAAGTATTAGCAGCTGAGTTGTCAATTCAACCACACCTGAAAGACTTAAATATCTGCAGCAAAGTATTTAGTAGCAAAGTGGTATGGAAGTAACGGTAATGGTGGCAAAAGTAATAGTAGCAGTTTTGTAGCAATTGTAACAGTGGCAACGAAAGAGTAACTTAGCAAAGATCAATATGAAACAAGCTCATAGGCAATGGATCAATGATGGATAATTATGTCGAATGGCATTCATCATGTAACAGCTATAACATATGGTGACGCAGAACTAGCTCTAATTCATCAATATAATGTAGGCATGTATTCCGAATATAGTCATACGTGCTAATGGAAAAGAACTTGCATAACATCTTTTGTCCTACCCTCCTGTGGCAGCGGGGTCCTATTGGAAACTAAGGGATATTAAGGCCTCTGTCGGTGTCAAAATCGGCGGATCTCGGGTAGGGGGCCCCGCACATGACGCGAGGCGGTTTCTTGACACGTCTTGTCAAAGCAGAGATCGTGTTACCTTTATTACGGGATTCTCATTAATACGGACGTGGGTAACTCAACCGTTCCTAGGACTCCTAGATCTTAGGCAAGTCCCAAACGGCCACGAGGAGGACGCTTGATATTCACCCTCTTTATAAAGGGACAAGGCTTTTACTTTTTTCCCTCCCGTGCTCAATCAAATCCTTCCCCCGCCTCGAGTTCTAACACCCAAAGCCCAGGTCAGGTGCGTCGGACCTTCAATCATGTCCGGATCCAGCCTTCAAGGCCATTGGATGCCTTCCTCTATCACGGAGGAGGATATCAAAAAGTTGAGGGAGGCCAGATATCTAACCGCTGAAATTTCGCATAGGCTGCCCGCCCGAGGGCAGGTCGTCCCTACTCCCGAACCCAACGAGAGTGTTGTGTTTGTCTCCCACTTCCTTCGAGGACTAGGCCTCGCTCTGGATCCCTTTGTTAGGAGTCTTATGTTCTATTACGGGCTGGATTTTCACAATCTGGCCCCGGATTCCGTTCTTCACATCTCGTCATTTATTGTCGTGTGTGAGGCCTTCCTCCGCATTACCCCTCACTTCGGCCTGTGGCTCAAGACCTTTGATGTGAAGCCAAAGATGGTCAAGGGGCAGCACGCGGCGTGCGGAGGTGCTCTAATAAGCAAAATTGCTGATGCTCCATGGCCAAAGGGTTCCTTTCCAGAGGTGTCTGGATTGTGGCGACGGGAGTGGTTTTATGTCACAGCTCCCCGAAGTGCCAAGTGGGTAGCTGCCCCCACCTTTCGCTCGGGCCCTCCACCACAACTGATGTCATGGATCAGCAGGGGGCTGAGCTGGGGTCCAGCCAAGGACATGCCAATACTGCAGAGCCGTATCCGAGATCTCTTCGAGGGAGATTTCAGTCTGGTTATGGTAATGCAAGTTATGCTGGTCCGTCGGGTCCAGCCTTGCAAACGCCGGCCCCTCCGCATGTGGGAATTCAACCCGGAAGGACCGCCCACTATTCAGAATTTCCTCGGCATGACGCACAAGGAGATGTACAAATCGTTCTTCGGACCCCAAATAGAGTGTCCGGACACTACCAAGGACGTGGGCCTGAGCAGCAACCGCACCGCTGCCCAAGTAAGTAATCCCATGGCCGAACACACTATCCTTTTATTTATCATGACATCATTCTGAAGAATCGCTCTTTGACCAGGACTAGATAACAAAGGCGAAGATGATCCGGTGTTCGGCCCCCTTCCTGAAGGCTTGGACAATCCGGTGCTGGAAAAGATGCTCGAGCCAGCACCTTGCCTGGTGCCCTCAAAGGAAGATGAAGGGGGGAATAAAGAGGGCGAAAGCGGGCCTCCATCACTACCTATTCCAACCGAGGGAATGAGCGCCTCCACGAGGGAGGATAACCAAGGGGAAGAATCTGACATTCTCTCTCCCCGGGGAGGGAAGAGGTCTACCTCTAAAGATCCGGAAACTAAGGTTTCCAAACGGGAGAAGAAATCTCCGCCAGAGGGACCTGCCTCAGAGGGTACTCTTGCCGCACAATGTCCGCGCGGGGATCAGCCCTCTACCGAGCTGTAAGTACAAGGGTATTCAATAACGAAAATATCTTGCTCTATTTCTGAGGAAAATAACCGAAGCATTTATCTTGCAGTTCGGATCTTAGCCCTTCTCAGCTGAGCTCGTCTTCGGGTGATCTTCTTCCGGAGATGATGGAGAGTGAAATGCCTCCCCCTGCCACACCACCTTACGAAGTGGGCGACCCTGAGGTGTCGTCGCCGAGGGCTTCTCCTGATCCGGCAAGGCCAGAAGGTAGTCCTATGGCCACCCGAAGTCCTCAGTATCCGGCTCTCGAAGAGAGCAATCAAAAGAGTCCGGCACCGTCTGGTGTGCGGTCGGATGTACGGAGGGATCTGCTAGAGAAAGCGGCTATCTCAGAAGAGCACCGCACATTGATGGGTACGGTGATTGAAAGGATTTCGTCCGCCGAAAGCAGGCTGCATAAAGCCTTTATGAGTCTACTAACGGGTTTTGAGGTACGTGAAATGATGTACATTTTTGAAAGTACCGCACATTTTTAGACGTGCCCTGTGTAGATAGTAGCCCCTAAGACTCTGGTTGTCGTCGAAAACGGCGGCAAACAGAGGATCATAGTCCCAGGTAATAAACCAGACTGCCTTTATGTGCAGGTGGTGGAGGCTCCGGTGGCTAGCCGGACTGATGGGTATGCCAAACTAAAGCGGCAGCTGGATGCGGCAGATGCTGATATCGTGCTCGTCAACAAGCGGCTTGACGAGGCGCGGGGTCAGTGATTTTTCTGGCGATTGTCACATAATAAGAGCGGCCTGATGCCAGTATAATATGTTTGTGACTACAGATGGAGCGGCTACCGTGGAGACCCTTCGGGCGAAGCTTGCCCGAGCCAAGGAGCAAGCCAGGAGTAGCAATGCGGCCGCTTTACATGCGGTCGAAGAGTTAAGGGCCGAACAGGCCGCACATTGCGAGAGCAAAGAAAAAATTGCCAAGATGACCGTGGAGTTAAAAGATGCTGCTGACAGTTACCGGCTTCTTGAAGAGGAAACCGGGCGAAAGCGACGGACCTGGAGAAGGCCCAGGTGGCTGCCAAGCAAGCCCGCTCCAAAATTAGAGCGACGAAGGAGGAGCTGAATCAGGCTGCAGATATCGTGTCTGGGAAGCCTTTCTTGTTGCGTACGAAGTTCGGAGATCCGAAGTATGCTCCTCTGGACCGGCTATGGAGTTCTGTGGACGCGTACATGGATTTGGTTGCCAGCGCTGCTGATGCCACCGAGTACTTCAAGGATCAGAAAGGTCCCGAAGTGGAGAAGCTGTTCTGGTCACAGTTTCACGCTCCAGTTCGTCCGCTGCTGCTGAATGAGCGATTGACCGGTTGGGCCGAGCTCCATAGATTATCCGGACTGGCCATGAGGTCCGTTGTGGATCATTTGTGGCCAGGAAGGCCAAGGCCGAATAGCTACTGTAGCTTAGTGCAACAATTCCTTGGCGTTGTGCCACGCATCGATGCTGTGAAGAGGTTGGCGTGCATAGAAGGCTCGCGGATGGCCCTTGCCCGTGTCGAAACATACTGGGCGGAGATGGATGCCACCACTGTTGCGGCACAGGGTTCGGCCATAGGCCGAGTGGCTGTCGAGCACTACTTGGAAGAAGTTCTTGAAGGCGCTCGTTCAATAGAGGCTCAGTTCTCGAAGAATATTATATTTGAGTGACATGTATTCCCATTGTAAAAACAATGTTTTATTGAATTTATCAAGGCTGTATTTATACTTTTGCCCAAAAGTGATATGATGCCTCCTGTGCGGCCGTTTATGTATATATGTATATAACCTGAAAGATTGCAGTCGTCGGCTTCAGCCCCCATGCATATAATGCAGGGGTGTTCGCAGAAGATGCATGTTCACACTTGATCCAACGTCTTGGTCCATTAAGGAGGGGATAGCGCAGCGAACTAGGCAACCGGACTATAATGCTTTAACACTTTCACTTAGCCAGAGGAGTTTGACAGTGGGGCTACTATATAGCCCCTGGTGGCTCCGCACTCATCCAAATTCGGGATGCGTACATGCCTGGCCGGGAAACGGCCCTTCGTTAAAGTGGAGGAATCCCGAAGATTCCACTAGGTCATAGAGTGGTTGACCAGTCTCATGCTATATCATGACAGTCAGTTTTCGGCTTTCTCTACTGAGGTGCTCGTCCGGATGAACCAGGGCACAATCGCAGTAGTTCTCCTGGTGCCGCCTTAGCCGATAGAGCGGAACGTAAGGCCGCAAAACACAGGAGTCGGGCAAACCCAACATTTGACCAAAGACATGATTCGGAGCTGATGCATATAAGGCCAAACTCGCGACGCCGAACACTCCCTAAGGTATTCGGTCTTTATGATGTAAACCGGGCCTAAACAGTGCCCTTTGTAATAAGCCCCTGGTGTCTAGGTACGTGCAATATTCTGACGTGGCCACATGCCAATACGTCAGCATCCTTCTCAATTGTACTGAGAATCCGAGGGATGTGTATCAACAAGAGACAGTGAAAAAGGTTTACGCAGGGTCTTAATCTAAAAAGAATCCTTGGAACGGGTCCTTGCTGCACGTCTGCGCCTGTGTCTCCATTGTGTCGTATTCTGGATGGGTGTAGCACGATGGTCATCTGAAAAAGAGAGGAACTTAATTGAAAAGTTGTCGTACAAAAGGTAAGTTATACTAAATAAAGAATATATAGTTCAAAATGAGTAAAGTTGAGCCTAATTGCCACTTGTGCGCGCGCGTTGAGCCCCTTGTAGGGGTATAGCCATCAAACCTGTATCAATTACATATCTACCGGACTCGTCCAACCGTGTCCGTGGTCTTAACGACCTGTCAGATGCTTTAGTTTGTGAGGCCGTTTAGTGTGCGGCTGCCAAGGTAGCCACACGGTCTTCCGCGCGCAAGGAGCGTTCAATATTTCCATTTACTGTAATGATGCCCTGTGGACCGGGCATCTTAAGCATGTGGGAAGCGTAATGCGGTATTGCATTAAAGCGAGCGAAAGCTTCGCGTCCGAGTAGTGCTTGATAGCCACCTTGGAACGGAGCGATGTGGAAGGTTAAATTTTCGATGCGGAAGTTATCGGGGAAGCCGAATATAACCTCTAGTAGCAGGGAGCCCGTGCAATGGGCCTCTAGGCCTGGCATTACTCCTTTAAAGGTAGTATTGCTGCGGCTAATTTTTGTTGGGTCTATCCCCATTTTGCGGACTGTGTCTTGATATATCAGGTTTAAACTGCTGCCGCCGTCCATCAAGACTCCTGTGAAGTGGTATCCGTCAATTATTGGATCTAATACCAAGGCAGCCCATCCTGCACGCCGGATACTTGCCGAGTAATCCTGATGGTGGAAGGTGATCGGTTGGGATGACCAGTGGCAGAACTCTGCGGTGATAAGCCCTGGGGCATGTTTCTCTAGGGGTGCCGCTTTGTTTCTCCCCTTTATCACGTGTAACACGTTGAATATTTTGACTTCTGGTGGGAATTTCTTCTGTTCCCCAGTGCTTTGCTTGCGAGGCTCGTCCTCGTCTTCACTTGGTGTATCCTGCCCCTTGTGTTGGGCGTTGAGCTTGCCGGACTTCTTGAAGACCCAACATTCTCTATGGGTATGATTTGCAGGGTTATCGGGGGTGCTATGGATCTGACATATTTGGTCCAAAATCTTGTTTAGGCTGGATAGTTCGTCTCTGTTACCTTTGGAGGGCAGCTTTTGCTGACCTGGCCGAGAGCTTTTGAATCCGGCGTTTATCGCCGTGCTCTTCGGGGCGTCTTCTTTATTCCGGCGCTTGTTTTTGCTGCATCGTGATCTCCCGTTTCCGTCCCTGACTTCAGATGCACTTGGGTCGCTGGTGCTGCATCGGGCTAACCAGTTGTCCTCACCCGCGCAAAAGCGGGTCATGAGGCTTGTTAATGCTGCCATTGTTCTCGGCTTTTCTTGGCCGAGGTGTCTGGCAAGCCATTCATCTCGAACGTTGTGCTTGAAAGCTGCTAAGGCTTCGGCGTCCGGACAGTCGACTATTTGGTTCTTTTTAGTGAGGAACCTGTTCCAAAGCTTTCGGGCTGACTCTCCGGGCCGAAAGGCGTCTTCGAGCTCTTCCCAGCTTCCAATGGAGTTTTCGGGAGGCTTTTAAGCCAGTGCCGAGTTGGCCCTTTGAGCTTGAGGGGTAAGTACTTGATGGCGTGGAGATCGTCTCCCTGAGCCATATGGATATGGAGGATGTAGTCCTCAATCCAGACCCCAGGGTCTGTTGTTCCGTCGTACGCCTCTATGTTTACAGGTTTGAATCTCTCTGGAAATTCATGGTCCAGCACCTCATCGGTGAAACATAGGGGGTGTGCGACACCCCTATATTTGGGTGTACCGTGGTGTTCGGATGTTTGTTGTGTTGCATTGCATGCTGGAGCGCGC
The DNA here is from genome assembly GCF_002162155.2 of Triticum dicoccoides. Lineage (NCBI taxonomy): Eukaryota > Viridiplantae > Streptophyta > Magnoliopsida > Poales > Poaceae > Triticum > Triticum dicoccoides. The sequence continues at coordinate 579,312,559 of NC_041386.1, read as the reverse complement.
TTGCGTGGCCCGTATATGGATCTGGTTGCGCCGTCCTTTTGATGCGAGCCCTCGTGTGGATCGCATACTGGCTTATGTGCGGCGTCGTTTGCCGCTCTATGTTGGCCACGAGGTCGTCCATCCGACCGGATGGCCGTTTTAATTTTTGGTTGCGGGGGATCTAAGGCCTCCTCATCGAATTCAGGTAGCAACTTTCGCTTCGGGTAGCTCTTGGTGTGGCGATTACTGCCGTGCTTCGCTGCAGTGTTGAGTACTTCACTCCATCTGATTTTGAGTGTGTCTTGTGCAGCCCTAAGCCTTTGCTTCTGCTTTTTCAGACTCCTCGCAGTGGCAACCAGCCTTTGATGGGCATTCTGTTGCTCCGGGTGCCTGTCCGGTGTGATGTCGTCCGGACTGTTATCTTCGACGGGGTCGGGTTGTTCGGTTTGATTCTCCGTGTTGCCCTGGTCGGGTGATGGTTCACCCTGCTCTATCGCCGGGTCTATATGATCGCTATTTCTGCCGAGGCGGGATTTGGAGCGGCGCTTACGCCGCCGCTTTGACTGCTTCTCGAGGGAACAACCCTTCGTTGTGTCCTTCTGTTCCTCGTCGTCGTTTTCTTTGGGTGTGTCCACCATGTATACATCATATGATGAAGTGGGCGTCCAGTGCCCTGTGGGCAGTGGTTCCTGTTCGTCTCCTGCATCGTCGTCCATACTGTCAATGTCTTCGGAGTCAAAGTCGAGCATGTCGGTCAAATCGCCGATAGTGGCTACTAAGTGGGTGGTGGGTGGGCAGCGAATTTCTTCGTCATCCGCATCCCAATCCCACCGAACATAGCTCGGCCCGGACTCTCCTGACAGGGAGAGAGACCTTAATGATTTCAGTATGTCGCCGAAGGGCGAGTGCTGAAAGATATCCGCGGAGGTGAACTCCATGATCGACGCCCAGTCGGATTCGATAAGCACGGGCGCAGGCGGTTCGGAGTCCGTGGCCGGGGAAGAATCCGGTAGTTCGGCGTCACGGCTCCCATGAATGGTAAGGTCGATATTCAGCTCGATCGCCACTGAGGATACGGCCTCCGTGGCGGGGTCTATCCACCCGTCCATGGATGGCGCAACTGGTTCTGAATTGTGGGTCGGAGCGGTTGCCGGTGCGATCTCCTGAACACTATCCGATGGTAGAGCTAAATCACGCTCATCGTGACGGTGTGGCGCACTAGGCAGGGGCTCGAATCCGTCGTTGATCAAGTCTCCGCGGATATCGTCCATGTAGTTTAAGCTTCCAAACCTGACCTGGTGGCCAGGGGCGTAACTCTCGATCTGCTCCAGATGGCCAAGCGAGTTGGCCCACAGTGCAAAGCCGCCGAATACAAGATCTGTCCGGGGAGAAAAGTCTCACCCTGGACTGCATCGCTATCGATGATTGAAGGAGCCGTCAAGCCTAATGATGACAACACAGAGGAACTCTCAATGAAAGCACCAATGTCGGTGTCAAAACCGGTGGATCTCGGGTAGGGGGTCCCGAACTGTGCGTCTAAGGCAGATGGTAACAGGAGGCAGGGGACACGATGTTTTACCCAGGTTCGGGCCCTCTTGATGGAGGTAAAACCCTACATCCTGCTTGATTATTCTTGGTAATATGAGTAGTACAAGAGTTGATCTACCACGAGATCGGAGAGGCTAAACCCTAGAAGCTAGCCTATGGTATGATTGTATGTTGTCCTACGGACTAAAACCCTCTAGTTTATATAGACACGAAGGGGGCTAGGGTTACACAAGGTCGGTTACAAAGGAGGAGATATACATATCCGTATTGCCTAGCTTGCCTTCCACGCCAAGTAGAGTCCCATCCGGACACGGGACGAAGTCTTCAATCTTGTATCTTCATAGTCCAACAGTCCGGCCAAAGGATATAATCCGGCTGTCCGGGTACCCCCTAATCCAGGACTCCCTCAGCCTCCTTTTAATAGAGAACCGCATCAAAGCATTAGCACTTAGTGCATAGATGAACTCCTTAAACTACGGTCATCACCGGGAAGTGTCCCGACTATTGTCACTCCGAGGTTGCCGGATCATAACACGTAGTAGGTGACTATAACTTGCAAGATAGGATCAAGAACACAAATATATTCATGAAAACATAATAGGTTCAGATCTGAAATCATGGCACTCGGGCCCTAGTGACAAGCATTAAGCATAGCAAAGTCATAGCAACATCAATCTTAGAACATAGTGGATACTAGGGATCAAACCCTAACAAAACTAACTCGATTACATGGTAGATCTCATCCAACCCATCACCGTCCAGCAAGCCTACGATGGGATTACTCACACACGGCGGTGAGCATCATGAAATTGGTGATGGAGGCTGGTTGATGATGATGATGGCGACAAAATCCCATCTCCGGAGCCCAAAACGGACTCCGGATCTACCCTCCCGAGCAAGAACAGGAGGTGGCGGCGGCTCCGTGTCGTAAAACGCGATGAATCCTTCTCTCTGATTTTTTTTTCTCCTTAAATGTGAATATATGGAGTTGGAGTTGAGGTCGGTGGAGCTTCGTGGGACCCACAAGACAGGGGGCGGGCCCTCCACCCTTGTGGACAGACGGTGGGTCCCTTTTTGTTGATTCTTTCGCCAATATTTTTTATATATTCCAAAAATATTCTCCATAGATTTTCAGGTCATTCCGAGAACTTTTATTACTGCACAAAAATAACACCATGGCAATTCACTGAAATCAGCGTTAGTCCGGGTTAGATCCATTCAAATCATGCAAATTAGAGTCCAAAATAAGGACAAAATAGTTTGGAAAAGTAGATACGATAGAGACGTATCAACTACCACATTTGGGGCTAGGGTTATGGAAAACTACCACTTTTTAAAAATTCTCTGAAAGCTACCACAAAATTGGGTTTTGATTTGGAAAAAGTACCATGTTACACTAATGATTGCGTTAGTTATTTTAATTGCAATTGTGACAGATTGGGTCACTCGTCAAGTGTGACGTGGCATAAAAGTCAACACCATTAGCTTTGACCATTATGATAGGTGGAGCCCAGATGTTGGTCCCTACAAAAAAAAACAATCAGGTCCTTGTAAGTTTATTTAAAAGAAATTAGGTGCATGTAAGTTTTTAAAAAGCAATCGGGTCCATGTTATTTAAAAAAAAACAATTGGGACCCTGTTATTTTTTTCATTCATGTTACTAGTACCCCTATGCACATCTACAACACAACTACAGAAAAGAAATGTCAAAATCAAATGTAATCATTCTCC
>NC_041386.1:579277639-579309059 GCF_002162155.2 Triticum dicoccoides | reverse complement strand
TTCCACAAATTGTGGTTTGTGTGATTAATTGCGGAACACATATTTTTTTATTAATTGTGCAACACACATTTTCGCGCGTCTTTTGTCGGAAGTAAAGTCGGATGATTATCTACCTTAAATCCTTCATTTAAACCACCATTATACTTTTTGAAAAAAGAGAGGATGAACCCCTTGTCTCTGCATGAATCATGCATGTGGCCATTAATACGAACCATTATATATTAATTCTGTGTGAAGGATGATTTGCTAGCTAATTTGTGTTTAGGTGATAATTTTGGCTTGGTTGTAAGTGTGAAACTCCAAATGCCTGATTGTTCCAAGATTGTGTTTCTCTTGCATTAAAGGGCTCACGCGGTTTGTTGGATTTTTGCAATATTCCTATAGGATTTCTTCCTGCGGGATTTTTACCTATGTGCGGCATTCATTTTATAGGAATGGAGGCACTTTTTGCCTTTTTATCTATTGACCTAGAGCATCATAGCACAATTTCAAATATGAAGTTGCTTTCTTAAGATTATGTCCAAAACTGCACCTTCTGCAATCTCGTGCTCTTGTGCACTTCTCAAAGAGTCTTATGTTTCAACTTGTCGAGTCAAGCTAACTATGCCTTGGCGCCCAAACAAGTTTGAACTTGTTCGAAAAGATTCTAAAAAAAGGGCTCATTTCAAAAAAGAGAAATATCATGATTCTACGCGGGTTGATGATGAGTCACCAGCGATCACCGCCATCACAAGCTGCAGCCCCATGGTCGTCGCCCATCCCCCACGGGGCCCGCCGGAAATCCAAACGGCGTGACAGCTCGCCCAATAGAATTCCGCCTCTCCGGATTCCGCGCGCCCGCCAGCCAATCAGCTTCGAGATAACCACGTCCCCGGGTCCCGCCCCTCCTCCAGCCCACTCCCATCGGGCCACGTCGTCGAAAAGGCCCTGCCAGGCCCACCGGCCCGCCCTTTTACCCAAATCACCCACACACGAACCCACGGGCGCTGGAGCGTGGGCCCGGGGTCGCCGTCCGGGCTCGCGGTTTAATAGAGGAAAAGGGCTCCGACCTCTCACCCCACACTGCTCCGAGTTAAGCGCTCGCTTAACTCTACTGAGCTAGTGTCAGCGGGGCAGGCGCGAGGGTGCCTAGCTAGCTCGGTCGCTCGTGTCCGACGAGATGGCGAGCGCCGGCGCGGCGATCGGTGCGCGCGCGGCCCGCGCCTGCGACGGCTGCATGCGGCGGCGGGCGCGGTGGCACTGCGCCGCGGACGACGCGTACCTGTGCCAGGCGTGCGACGCCTCCGTCCACTCGGCCAACCCGCTCGCGCGGCGCCACCACCGGGTGCGCCTCCCCTCCTCGTCCTCGCCGGCCGCCACCTCCTCCCTTCAGCACGCCGACCCCGACGAGCCCGCGTGGCTGCACGGGCTCAAGCGCCGGCCGCGCACGCCGCGGTCGAAGCCCGGGATGGTGGGCAAGCACGGCGCGCCCGCCGCCGCGAAGGCCGCGGCTGCCTCGGCGGTCCCCGATCTCGAGGCGGAGGACTCCGGCTCCGGCATCGTGGGTGACAACGACGAAGGCCACGGCGTGGAGGTCGACGACGAGGATCTCCTGTACCGCGTCCCGGTGTTCGACCCCATGCTCGCCGAGCTCTACAACCCCGTGCCGGTCGACGAGTTCCGGGAGCCCCTCGAGCAGAAGCCTTCCGTCTGCTGCTTCTCGTCGCTTGCCAATCAGCCGTCGTCGGAGTACGCCTCGGGCGTGGCGGAGGCGGCCGACGGGTTCTCCGGGTTCGACGTCGTCCCGGACATGGAGCTCGCCAGCTTCGCCGCGGACATGGAGAGCCTGCTCATGGGAGGAGTAGAAGAGGGGTTCGACGACCTGCGGTTCTTGGACGAAGAGAAGCCCCAGCTGAACCTTGACTTCGACATGGCGGACTTCGATGATCAGAGCACCGCGGCGCCTGCGCCGGAGCAAGAGTTAGGGGACAGGAAAAGGAAGCGGTCGGACTCGGGGATGATACTTAAGCTCGACTACGAGAGGGTTATCGACTCCTGGGCCCATGACGGCGGCTCGCCGTGGTTCTACGGCGAGCGCCCCCACATCGACCCCAGTGATGATTCCTGGCTGGACTTGCCGGTAAGGACCTGCCCCGAGTCCTGAGTCCTGCCATGTGATCTATCTATACACTCATTTCATTTCTGTATATCTAGACTTGTCGTCTAATCAAGCTCGATCTGTTGCTTGGCATGGACAGGCGGGGAGCCGTGGATTCGGGCTCGGCGCAGCGGTGACGGCGGTGACCGGCGGCGAGCGGGAGGCGCGGGTGTCGCGGTACCGGGAGAAGCGGCGGACGCGGCTGTTCGCCAAGAAGATCCGGTACGAGGTGCGCAAGCTCAACGCCGAGAAGCGGCCGCGGATGAAGGGCCGGTTCGTCAAGCGCACCGCGCTGCCACCGCTGCCGCCGCGGCCGCCGATGGTGCTCGCGGGCCACGGCCACGGCGGCGCGCACGGGCGCTTCCGTTTTTGAAAGCAAGCGCTCGATCGTTCGTCCGTGGATGCAGCCGCATGCATGCACGCCTGTGCATGCACCGTCCTCGCCGCCGCTCGAACGATAATCCGCTAATAAAATACACTTCACCTACGTAGCTCGTTCTTTCTTGCTAGTTTTGAGCAGAAACCTCTGTGAAATAGGACGCCCTCACCACGTACGTACGACTGAATATACACTCGTAGAATTTCATGTGCAAAGTAAGTAGTAGTTATGTACTGCAAGCATCTGTATATACGTTCCATGGTTTAGGGTTATTGTTGTTGTTGTTACTTTCGTCGTTTTTGTAAGGAAGTTGTACTGATTACAAAGGTTGTACTGTAGATGTTGATCTCAAAACGTAGGAGATACATTCATGGTACGATAGAGTTAGGGTGGGTAAGGACTTGTAACTGAGAATGGTAGAGGGAGATCAAGCCTAGTTGGTGTATGTCAATGCATGCCTTCCAGCCTTTCATTCCTGATGTGTTGGGTAGCCTCGAACCAGCAGGGCACAATCTCTGAGTCACAATCACAATGTGCTTATTTGTAAGTCTAGAAATCTGGTATTTTCTACTGGTGTAAAGGTTGCATGTCTTTTTTTTTTCTCGATCTAAACGTCTTGACACTTTGTATGTAGATATATATGAAATTTTCCGCTAGCTTTGCATCTAGTAGCTATAGACTGAAGAGCATGCCATTCACATATCTTAACGCCTCTTCGATTCAAACAATTTCTAAGGGCTCATTCAGTTTACAGGATTTCAGATCATAGAAACAGGAAAAGTAATAATAATTAGGGTGGCCTCTTTTCCTTAGGCTTTGGTTCAATAATGGTAAACACAACCTTAATCAGAATGGGATTGTGTAGGATGTACTTCACATATTTGTCGGAAATCCTCAGCATAATTTATAATCTCCACATATTTATTTCGCTGTGACAATGCATCGAAAATTACAAAACCAGCTCTTTGGATCATCTCTTTGAAATTCACGGAAATTTGAAGAGAGATGAGGTTCATGCAACCGATCTCGTGTTACAATTATTTCAAAATTCCTCGGGTTTGAGATATATAGTAGGATGTCTATTTCTACAACCTGATTCATATGGTCATAGGGGTATCCTTAAGAAAATTTCTAATGAATTAAAATCCTAACCCTTTGTTTCAACAAGTAAATCTAGATCATGTTACCAATCAACTTGTGCGATGTGGTGTATAAGGTTATTTCAAAAATGGTTGATGCTCGCTTGAAGATAATTCTATCAGATATCATCAGCCCAACTCAGAGTGCTTTTGTGCCTAGAAGAATGATTACAGAAAATATTTTAGTGGCAAATGATTGTTCCCACACAATAAAGAAGAAAGGGCGGGTAAAGAAGGCTTGTGTGCTATCAAACTGGACATGCACAAAGCATATGACCGAGTGGAATGGTGCTTTTTGAAGGAAAATTTGTTGAAACTGGGATTCGAAGAAAATTGGGTGGATTTGTGTACCTCTGTGGAGTACCGAGTTCGTTTTAATGTTGAAGAGACTGAGAGTTTTAAACCTACTAGAGGATTGAGGCAGGGGGTCCTCTCTCTCCCTACTTGTTCTTGTTATGTGCGGAGGGCTTGACCACCCTCTTAGCTAACACGGAGAAGGGTAATATTTCCGGTATTAAGGTTAGCAGAGACGCCCCTTCAATTTCCAATCTGCTCTTTGCCGATGACTCTTTGATCCTTATGCGAGCCAACACCATGAATATGGAGGCTTTGAGATCAGTTATGGATTCTTATTGTGCCGCCTCGGGGCAAATGGTGAGTGTCGAAAAAACTAGCATATTTTTAGCCCCGGTACAAATGTGGAAGACAAGGCGCAAATTTGTACTATTTTGAATATTCTGACTGAAGCCCTCAATGGTAAATATTTGGGTTTGCCTGCCAATGTGGGTATGGACAAAAGCGGTTGTTTTCTGTTCCTAGTTCATCGAATTATTATGAAAAATAGTGGATGGAAATAAAAATTATTATCTGCGGGAGGGAAGGAAAAATTGTTCAAACCTATTGTACAAGCTATTCCCACCTATGCCATTTTCGTCTTTAAAGTTCCTACAAAAATTTGCAAAGGAATCATTGACGCGATGTCGCAATTTTGATGGGGTGACGAGGACAATCGAAAAAGGATGCATTGGATGGCGTGGTGGAAGATGTGTGTTCCAAAAGATCAAGGATATATGGGCTTTAGAGATATAAGTTGTTTTAATCTGGCATTGTTAGCTAAACAAGGTTACCGTCTTTTGGATAATCCCGATTCCTTATGTGCAAAAATCTTCAGAGCCAAGTATTTCCCTGAGGGTGCTTTGATGAATGCAAATTTAAGAAAAGGTCCTCTTTTACTTGGCAAACATTATGCCGGGAGTCAACTCTCTCAGAAAAGGTTATATATGGCGAGTTAGGAATGGACAAACTATTGATATTTGGCGAAATGCTTAGATCCCGAATTGTGCAAATAGAAAAAGTATTACTCCTAGACGAGGGCACCTTCTGTCAAAGGTTTATTATGATCCTATTGATCCCGTCATGAATTTTTGGGATGAAGATTTGATGAGACAAACGTTGTGGCCAATAATTGATTTTCAACGAGTCCTTGTGATTCCCCTCCCTATGCATAATATGCTAGATTTCATTGCTTGAATACAAAAAATACTTTATTCACTGCTCGATCAGCTTATTTGAAGGAATGGAAACAACAACACGGGAGGAAATTGCAATACACAAATGATATGGATAGAAGCAAGGTCAATCCTATTTGAGGTAAGGTCTGGAAATTAGCTTGTCCAGCAAAGGTAAAAATATTTATTTGATGTACGAATCCTCGCGCGTCGTGTTACGCTTGCTAATAGATACATGAAAGTTTTGTCCATCATGCTCGAATGGTTCAGAGGAAACAAAACATGTTGTTTTGTGTCAGAAGGCAAAAAAGATGTGGGATAAGTTGGGGATGTACAAGGCGATTAAGAAAGCTTGTGTTATTGATTATGCGGGAGAGGCCGCGCTTGAATTACTACTCATGCCAGATCAAGAACTGTCTATTTTGGGCCCCAATGCGCTTGAATTGATCGCTATAACTGCTTGGTATTTATGATGTGATAGATGTAAGCTGGTTCATGAGGGTAAGTTTCAAGAGGGGTGTATGAAGCCTCGATGGGGATTCAAGTTATAACGGCAAACTATGTAAATGCCCACTCCCCTAATACTACTAGGTGAAATGGAGGATGGAGCAGACCTCCTAAGGGGTTTTGTTAAGCTGAATGTGGATGCTGCTTACGCCTTACGGGCACAATCGGTGTTGTAATCAGAGATGATAAAGGAAAATTCATTATTGAAGAAAATTGGATGATTGATTGGTGTGCTGATGTTCTGACAGCGGAAGCGTTGGCGCTTAGGTTTGACTTATTATTGGCACAAAAGGCATGCTGCAATCGTCTCATGATTAACTCTGATAACATGGAAGTTATTGACACGATGAAGAATAGAGGACATTCTGCAAGAGTGGCGGCGGCAATTTTTGATGATTGTTGTTTTATTGCAGGTGATTTTTCTCTTACTAGTTTTGAACATTGTAATAGGGAAGCAAATAAAATAGCTCATGAACGGACATGAAGTATCTGCTCCCGAGCTCAAATGCACCCTGATGAATAGTAAAAGAAAAGTAAAGCAATTCAAAAAATTCTGAAATTATTTTGTGGTAAATTTTGACAAATGTTTTGTATGCTTGCAAAATTTCAACACGGAAGGACATTCGAGGAAGTCATGAAAAAAGCGATGCTCCAAACATGCTAGTTTTGAAAACATTTTGGAGTACTTTTTGTTTGCCACAACTTCCACGAAATGTCATTTCGTGCTGCAATTTGTTAAACATACAAAACATTGTTAAACATACAAAACATTTTTAAAATTTTATCACATTTTTTTTTGAATTTTCTATATATTTTGAATTTTACCGTGGTGCATTTGAGCTCGGGATCAGAATAGGACTTTTGCTCATGAACTTGCTAGGTTCGTGAAATGTTCCATGACAAAGGATTGGTTCGAGGAGCCTATGGAAATATTGTACCTCTTCTTATAGACAATGTAACCATTGTTTCTAATTAATAAAGGTGTTGTTTTTCAAAAAAAAATCATGTTACCACACATTCATTCCATGAGTATCAGTATAGCACTCAGTACTGATATGGAGGAGAAAAGAACGACCATCATACTCCCTTTAACGAAGAGAGCGAGAGAAAGCCCAGCAACGAAAGTTCTTATGCCCCTAAAACTAGGATAACAGAGCCACCAAAAATGAACGCGAGAAAGGCAATATATATTCTTAATGGCATCTCTGGATGAGATGTAGGTACATCAAATAAGACACAGGTGCGATATTTGTGTCAAAGCGCAAATGAAATTGTGGTATTTTGTCAAAAGAAATCTTACACTACTTCTGGACGGGGAGAAAAATGACATACCAAATCCTTCTCAAACAAAACAAAAAGTGACTGCTGAAATTGCACAACCTCATCCAGAGAATATGTCGACGACATGATAAAATCAACAAATATGTGGACAGCAGAAGACAAAGAATTGAATCTGCTGCTCTGTTACAAAAAGACCCGGTGAACTGATGATACTATTGGGCTTACTTACTAGCTAGACTGTCTTTCAATAGGAAAATACATCACACCTCTGTTAAACATACATTCTCAGTTCTCTCGGTACAAAGGAACTGCTCAATATAACTCTACATGCTGGAGTTAGTGTGCTACATACAATTGATGTACACGACCCATACCATTTACAAAATGGGAAATTAACTATTTCTCAATACCTTGCTGCAAGTATTGAATCAAATCGTACCCAGCGGTGGTCCATTTGTTGTAGGCATCAACACATGTCCGTACCATGAAATTGGCCGCCTCGCGCTCATTCATCTCTGGATGAAACCGCTTCCGAAGATTAGCAATGGGCTCTCCCCTGCTAAAGCAAGGGAGTCCACTGTCCACCATCAACTGTACTGTAGTTACAATGCCATTCATGTGTCTCCTTCCCGCTAGGTATCCCTTGACACACAGTCTGGACAGACAACATTGTAATCAGAACAATGCAGTGCAAGGAGAAGGTCAATGCAGTCCATGGATTCGTACAAACTACGCTTCATATAGTGTTCAGTATTGTTTTCCAAACATCGTAGAAAGTTTGCAGACGGACAATCTCCCTCCACAAATTCATACTGAGAGGGATAGCTACAGTTTGCATAACTTTATGTACAAAAGGTCGCCCAACTTTTTTTCCCTCCCCTTGCATTTTCTAGGCATAATTTTCTCTACAAAATGTCTCAACCTATATTTTCTATGCATAATTTTATCTACAAAGGTCATGACTTTCTTGCCTAGCTCCCTCGCCCTCATGGTGGAAAAAGTGTATCAAGCTTGCATAAATTGCAAAGACATGTACTGCCTCCGTTCCTAAATATATCTTTTTAGAGATTTCAATTGAGACTATATACGGATGTATATAGACATATTTTAGTGTAGATTCACTCATTTTGCTCCGTATGTAGTCCGCACTGGAATCTCTAAAAAGACTTATATGTAGGAACAGAGAGAGTATTAAAGAGTCACTCCCAATTACAGTTTGCTAGAACTGTGAAAAAATTGCATACCTGAGAAACTGATTCCAGGTGTCACTCTTCATAGTTCCAGATGGATCAAGCAATTGAGTCATCTCATGGCTTAGCTTGAAATGTGCACTCTCAAACCCCATGTTACCTCCAGGGGAAATCTCCAAAATAAATCCGAAATCAATATGAACTAGTCTCCCCTGGCTGCATAAGCAAGGTGATGGTTAAGTGATAATTCCAGCTTTACGCGGTTAATTAATTATATAGGACTAAGTTAGAACCTATCAAAGAGAAGATTGCCATTATGCCGATCCTTCGGTTGAAGAAGCAGGCTGGCAACAGCATATCCAGCACTACTAACAATAAACATTTGACGTGCAGCTTCAAAAGAAGGTGACCCTACAGGGCCATAATCTTGCTGAAATATTTCTAATAAACCACCATCAGTTGTTTCACCCATTTGATTTCTACTCCGAGTATTTGGGACAACCTGCAGCATGCTCAGGTTAAGATGTATGAACCATACAGGAAAGCAAGAACAACAGCCAATAACTCTTTCCAAGACCACTAGTTGGTTACGTAGTCCATAGGGTGAAAAATGAAACAATTGCAGGTCTATGCTGACCTCAATTATGCCTCGTTCAGGGCCAGTGGGCAAAACACCATAGGGAAAGAGATACAGGTTTAATCCGACTGCTTCAAATATGTCCCTTAATAGGGCAATAACTTGAAGGGCCAGCACATCCTGCCTACAGTCATCACCAACCTGTCATAGCATAGAAAGTTGCTTGTAAGAACTGTCAAGCACAGTGAACGATATAAGATTACCAGGACAGGATGAAAAATTATAACATTATCAGAAAGACGTCGTAGACATACTACCTTTTCAAAGTCCTGAACTACAAGTCAACTAAAATGAACTTGACCTCACTTTTAATTAGTTTACACTCGACCGAAGTAATTTGTGTACCTTTATCATTATGCCTACAATATTGTTTATGGTGTAAATTATAATGACGCAATTGATCAAGGTCATTTTAGTATTTCACCATGTTACCTATAGTCCACATGATAACCATATTGTGGCAATGATAAAAGTGTATTTACAAACTGTCATGTCAAAGGAACTATTACGGTCTGTTGCCAGCAAAATCAGAATGAGAAATGAGCCATGTTGATAGCTAGCTTTTAGTTGCACAAAACCACGACAGCAGCACAGAAAGGCTGTAATCAAGCCTAAAAAATAAATTGTGTGCAACTGCACCCAGAAAGCATATGTTTCAGTAGGACATGCACGCGTGTGTGCATGGGTGTGGTGGTGTGAGTGTCTGCAGTCTTCACTTGTAACTTTTTTAGAGAACATGCGAAAAGTAGCTGCATATCACGTATAAGTACCCAGGTGACAATGAAATGAAACTAATAATGAGATTATCAGCAGTGAACAATGTGACTGAAACATGGTGGGAACTTTCAGTGGTAACTTTGTAAAATTGCCCACCCGATTTTGTAGAGGTGAAGATATTTCTCAGGTCAAGGTTCCTACCACAATTGATGTACCTCAACAAATTTAGCACTCTTTTTTTCCTAACCTCAAGCTGTATGTTTTTGTATCAAGAGAATGCAAGACACCAAAAAAACACTGTACAGTTCCCATGGGAGCCTCTGATCATACTTGAGAAGACTGTTCCCAACAGCCGCAGGTTGTATAGTGGTTTTAATTATGCTGGTCATCAGCTTATGACATGATTTGAAAATCGACGCTAAGCTTTCCAGGTCCTTGCTATATAGGCACACATCGGTTTAAAACCTTGGTATGGAGTCAGCAATCTCATTGTCCTTCCAAAGACGGAAATGTGAGCTGAGGTTTATGTTCCCATAATAATAGATAAATACACATGACCCAGAATTATAGGTTTACGCCCATGAAAGAAATTAGTTGCGCAGATTTCATTGCGACAAAAGAATTATCTACCTTAAAAATGCAAGCCTGTGGCATTACATCATTTGGGTTCCCGTCACGATCAATCACGTTAAAAGTAATCATTATTGGAACTTTTGCGGCAGACTGGAGAGGAATACCACTGTCCAGCTGTATGCCCCGTACTAACTTGTTTGTTGCAGTAGGTAGATAGAGGTCGTCACCTGGAATAGTAATCTTCTCCAGCTCCCTGCATTAAGAATTCAAAATGATGAGTTCACTAGCACAAATTTCCAGATGAGAAGAAGTTCTCTTGGTAGTAGGGTCTTAGTTCTTCAACAAAACACAAGAATGAAATTTCTATAAATACCTTTTAATACCAGCTCTTCGCTCTTCCTTGGGGAGAGGGAAAAGAACACCAGAAATTGAGGTGACCTTGTCAAAAAAATCAAACTCTCTTTCAAACATGTCCCGAGCTTCCTGAGTGAAACCGTCAACAATTTTCTCCCTAACAGCAGGAAGCAAGGACTGGAATGCATTGGGCTGAAAAAAAAATGTTTAACATTATACACATTACCTTCAAAGCTTGCAATGTGCTTTGGCAAAACAGCACACATTACTATGACTAAGTTACAAGATAAGAAATGACCAAGACAAGATTTTACTCAGAAAATGTTGTGCACTAGGCTAGAAGAGGCACTTGGCCCTGGAAGCAAGTTAGATATATAGAGATCACGGGGATCCTCTCCCTAACTTGGTGCTGGGTGGGCCATATACAGTACGTACAAAACAGAAAAGCATCAGACTAACAGGGTGACACATACAAGACATAGAGTCCTATGTTCATGCCTACTGTAAGTCTGAATATAATATGGATTCTTCCCATTCAAAATAACATTGCACGACTTAACTGTTCAATCCATCATTTATTCACCACTACAACAGCTTTACTTGCAAAAACAATGGAAGTTAATTTCATGAAGCGCATGAGTCAAAAGTAAACAAACATTTCATAAAATCTTTCAGGTGCCTTATCAAATAAGCACAACCCTGATTACAAACTAACATTCTTGCTGTCCCTCAAGCTTATTAATTTATGGGGAACCAACCGTTACAAGGAACTTCCATAAAGGGGCTGTAATGGATTCTTTGGGTAATGCAACAGGATACTTTGAAACCCAAAGGACAATGAAAGGAAGATTCCAGCTACAGAAAGATGACAAGGTGTTGTACCTTTGGGGCAGCTCCTTCCTTTTCATTGTCATCTTCCTCACATTCCCCCTGGAATTTCCAGTTTGCAAATGAACAAGAAAGTCAGCGAAGAATTTCCCAGTAGGAATATGGGAGAATAAAATAAAATTTATATCTTCATTTGAACAAACACAAGTTCCCATAATTTTAGAAATATAGAAAATACAAACTAAATAATTTCACCTGCAGATGCCATATTAAGATGTGAGCAAATATATTACTTCTTCGAGCAGCTCCAAGCAAGTATCCTTCAACTAATTTCTGATGAGATAAAAGGCAAGGAAAAAAAGAGAAGCGCATTATTATTTTTAAGAAGGTGACATGTCTTCTACAAGGAATAATAAATCAAAATGCAGATTTAATTATTACTACCTCCGATCCAAAATAAGTGTCGCAGTTTTGAACTGTAGTTAGTTCAAAACTCAAAACAGCGACACTTATTTTGGATCGGAGGGGGTAGTATTTTTTTCTGGTCTGCACTGATAGAAACACATAGAAGAAATTCTCACCCCATCATCGTATCTGAGAGACTGTACCAACTGTGGCATAAAAAAGGTGACAGTCTCAGGTGGATAAGTCTCCATGACACGAAGAACATATGCCATAACACGGGGATGTCCTTTATAAGGAGAGGTAAAAAACTCCAATGCCTGCGTAACAGAACACGGAGCCCAGTGTGGAAGTTGCTGTAACAGTGCTGAGTTTTCGTCCACTGCCTTTGGAGTGATGAAAAACGGTAATGCTTCAGGAATTGTACGGAGCTCCAGTATGTGTGTCTGCAAAGACAAAAAAAATGATATGGCAATTCACCCTTATCCCTGAAACTGAACAGATGGTAGGGCTAAAGATGCTCAATATAGAATGAAGCACTTCTTTTTCAACACGAATGAAGCACATTAGACGCTTCATTTAATGGTCACATGCATTGAAGCATAAGCTTAATAATGTGAGAGCATCCACTAGTTACAAACTTCCAGTATTGAAGCATTGAAACTGAATCTGTAATCGACGGTCTTCCTAGCAAACCAGACCAGACAGTACTTCGGCTCTGGTTGAACCTGTCTGGTTCGGTTTTAATGACTATGGTTAAAGGTAAGGGGAAAGTAATCTAGAAAAATGTAAGATAATGACAAGAAAATAAAAGGCTGAAAATGCTGAGCTTGCAAGCATCACACAGTGCACTTTCTTATCTTCAGATAAGATTTTTCTCATGCCATTTAAATATCCAGATGTCACACCCAAAAGAAACTGAAACCATAATAGCCCAAGCCAGCAGTATGTTATATTAGGTATCATGATTAACAAGACATAACTGCCAGTTCGTCATTTTACCACAATATGAATTTTACCTCCATAGGTAAGGCAGCCAACATAACATTGTCACATATCTATCCTTGTACTTATACATTTTTCTGTAGTTGATACATTCAAGATATCCTAACTAATTCATTTCTGATTTGCCATTTGACTACATACTAATAAGGGGGCAAACAGATCACAGCAATGCCCTTAAAATAGTGGCAACTCTGGTTAGGCAGTGATTAACATTATTGCATGTTATTCTAAATTAAGTATATTCATGACTACATTTCCCTGACTAATTTACAAATCTTTAAGAGTAGATAATTATTAAAGATAACATCTTCAGCTAACATTAAGTTGCGAAATGCAACAAGAGATAAATATTACATTTCCTGTGAATGAATGCCTACAGTATAGATGAAATGCGGAGATATTCCAAAAAATAACTTAAATGTGAAGAAAGGGACACAGTGGAGAACTATATCTGAAAGGCAGCAGCTATAGGCAAGAACCATACCTGTACCAACTGAGTAATTTCAGACTGCAATGTTGCATTTGTCGGAAACCTCATAGGCATAGAGAGTGCAATTCGAGGATCAACAGCAAAAGCAGTTCTGCAGTGATCAATCCATTTGTCTGAGCTAATTTTGCCACGAAATGTTGACGTGTCTCTGCCCAGATATAATATGCAACACATGTGAGTTTAAACTCATAACACAAATAAGAAACAATAGATAACATAATATCACAGTAGTAGTTACTTTGTGTTTATTGGTTGTGCCCAGACTTCAAGCCTGTCCGCCTCATTCTGAGAAAGCATCAAAAGTAATTGCTTACGCTTTTCTTTCGCAGTTGCATAGTTATCCACAGAACCCCACACTGGGTGGATCTGATCCGCCTGCCACCAAAGGGAAAACAAGAGAGAAATGTTAAGCTTTTCATCACATAGATAATAGAAGTGAATGCCACAGCACCCCAATGGGCACATGCGTGCAAGGAGGGCAGCAACAGCAATATTAACTTATTAAGCGTAGCAGCAAATTAGGTCCATGCATTAGGTTATATATTACTTTGTTAGTCACATTCAACAATCCATCTTTATCTACTGCTTGCATTCAATATTCAATTGGTCATCATATGTAAGAACTCCTATAAGTAGAGTTGATCTAGTTCAATTTTACCAAGAAAAGAATAAACTGGTAGCCATCTCTCTCTTTCTGTCTCTGTGGCGCACCTTCCCCTCCTGCCACACTCCTCCCTCTCTCCCTCCCAGAAGCTCTCCTCTCTCCACCAAGTTATCTCCCCGTGTTTTATATCACAAGCACAAGACAACTGGATATGCATTTTATGTTCGGTGGGGAAGGGCAGAGAGATAGAGGAGGACTATCATACCGTGTTAAGTTCACCTTCACGTCCCTGTGGCTTCGAACCAGAATCAGTGGAACTGGTATTTTGCAGATTGTGCACAAATATTGAAACAGACTGGGCCTCTCTCTGAGCAAAACTTTTGTTTGGAGACTCATAAAATTCAGGTGCATAAGCAAACCATCCCAAAGCAGCACTGCAAGAAAAGACAGGACAAGCAAACTATATTATCAAGTACCATAACATGATGGGAGGAAACAGAAAAGATGCAAACTTGCATATCATTACATAAGCACGACGCATAAAAACAAATTTTGAATATTACATGAACATGTTTAATGAAGAGGTAGACGACGCATACAGAATACTCAACTGCACAGTATCAAGCTAATAACAAGAGATAAGTGTCCTAACCACATGTTCATAAAGTATTTTATTGAATTACCAAATGTAACTTTTAGCAACTGCAGAAATTGTATAGTACTAGTGTACTACTATCCACCTTGTGACGAATGATCTTCTCAACTCCCTAAACTTGCTAATGCTTGGACGTTTGCTCATAATCTCATGTAATTAACAGTATAAAGCATTGTGGTATGTAGTCAGCTTGAGAATCCTGTGGCATTCAGTTCTCGTCTTTCTCAAATGCATTATCTCTCTCTTAATTACACCCTTTATTCCCAACCTTCCCATCCTAATTGACTCTGACATCTTCCTCTTAACATGATTTCCAAATAAATATTATTTGCACCAATATGATTGAAAGATATAGAAAGCAGCAAACCAAATATTGCAGCAGAAATATCGTAAAATACACTGAAGAGCAATATAGTAAGACAAGGAAACTGTGTAACGAATTGATTATTACCGGTATACTCTGTCCTCTAACAACTGAAGCCCCATATTACATTTCTGCAAGTTAAATTGATCCTGGCACGAGCAAAAGTTCAGACCAAGTTGCATCGCGGTAAAGAAAGTGCCAGTAGCAGCAGGATGGTGAGAAAAATGAGTTGGAGACTTCATCATCCCTTGCAGCATACGGCCTAGAAGTAGAAGTTGCTCAATGCTATCATGCCGAACCACCTGTTTAAATAACACGCACACAAGGTAGCTGATTAAACAGCACAACAAGAGAACAGCGGATGTATAAGACCTAGCTAGCAATCAATCAAAACATTGCGCAAAGGGTCAATAATGAATCTTCATTTTATCCTATGGAACATCACAAGGCGACTCTTATTTTGGACCACAAAAAATGCAAGCAACTTTAATTATGTACTGACGATAAAAGACATCAAGTTTTGTCACTTTTAGTACATACATAAAGATGGTTTAAAGACATAGTACGAGGGTAAGCAGCATTTGCTGATAATATGCAGAGAATAAATCAATCGCTCATGGAATGTTAAAGATTCTAGTTCCACAGGAAAAAATATCAGGGCATTAAATGATACTCCCTCTGTCACAGAATATAAGGTGCATCAACTTTCATGGAAGTCAAACATTTGTATGTTTGACCAAGATTATAGAATAAAATATCAACATCTGCGATACCTAATAGATAAACTATGACAATACTTTTCATGATGTATCAAATTATAAAAAATTGGTATTGTATACATTGATTTTTTTTCTAGAAACTTGGTCAAACATGCACAGGTTTGACTTTGAAAAAACTAATACACCTTATATTTCAGAACGGTGGGAGTAAGTAACGTAATTGCTTGCGAAGATGTGGTTTAGAAATGCAACACATTTGCAGACTACCAAAAGTACCGCCAGACCATAAACACAAAAATATTACCCTATGGACAACCCTATATTCAAAATGTACAATTCTGATCAGTTTGAAGCATGTCTCAGCGCATTAATGAAAATCTAGATACTACTTGTGGTATAATCGACATATACTTCTGCCAACAGGAGAACTGAAACCATTTAAACTGTTTATTATTCGGCACTGACTGGTGTCAAATATAGAAGTTCTACACCAGATAAATTAATCCTGAGATAAGTGACAAGTAAATACCAGGGGAGAAATTTCCTTTATATAACTGTAACTTTCCTTATTTTAAATTATTTTAGAAAGGCAGAATTTTCTTATGCATTATTTGTTTTTCTTCTCCCTCGCATATTTCCCTCCATATTATTTGGTCTGTCAAAATAGAACGTGTGAAGAACCCCTCTCTGCAGCAGCGGGTTTAAAAAAAAGTCAAGATTATAGTACTCCCTCTGTCCCATAATATAAGAACGTTTTTTACACTACACTAATGTCAAAAACGTTCTTATATTATGGGACGGAGGGAGTATGTCAGTAGATCTTCAGCGGTGATGTCTGTCATAATCCAAACAAGACACAAACTGAACACGCAAATTATACATCACAATACATTGTCATATAAGGTTCAACAGCTGTAGCATAAGAACAAGTGGAGTTTGGTTGCATGCACAACATCTTAGACAGGCAAAGAAAACAACTGTAGAAAATCACAAGGCAAACAATGAAAAAGTCTGGTTATAACCTCAAAGCGATCAATAAAGAAGCCAAGCCAGAGCCTATGGGCAATTATTGCTTCAACTGGATCCTTTTCTGGTGGTGCCTCAGGTTCACCAGCAATAAGATGTGGCCTCAATTTTGCATCAGGCCCACAGTACTTCATATCAGATGCAAACAAACCACGTTTTGTATCCATTGTCCACAGCCATGCATCAACAAGTTCCGCAAGCACAAGAGGACCTAAAGAAGGTGCTGCAGAAACTAGCCATGTCCAGATATAAATTCCAGTCTCCATTGCATCAGGGGTAGAAATATAAGCAGGGCACCAGCATAGAAGTCGTATAAGCTGAGAAAACCCTTCCAGATTCGTTCGAGAATCAGATACCTGTGTTACACATTAGAATACAATCAAAGCCAAGAACTAAGGAAGTAACAAACCACCTAGGTGCAAACAAATTACCAGATGATCAAGAAGTAATGCTGTAGCCTGAGAACAAGTTTCACGAAATTGTGAATTATCTATTGGTTGTTTTTCCGCCGTAACAACAAAGTCCTGAAGAAGCCGAACAAATTTGGACAGAAAAACTTCATCAAATGACTGTGGGGCCTGCCCAGACTGTGTACCAGGAGGAGACACACCCATGTTTAAGCCGCCCATAGTACTGAACAGCCTTCTCATACCAGCAATCTCCCCTGCATGGTTACATTTCACAGTTGCACTCACTACTGCAGTTGACAATACTTCCAGGGTGATGTCAGGTGCTTCTTTTCTCGCTCCTGATGCTGCTGCAGCAGAATCCATAACTGCTGGGATATTAGCAGTCCTGATGCCATTCCAATCATTCTTTCCAATACAAATACGTATCTCGGATAAAAGTGAGACAACATCTGCCGTATGCTGCGTTCTTTGTGCACCACTCGGCTTGCAAAAGTTTTCCTAAACAATACCATTAAAAATATTAACAATCAATATATGCATTGGGTGGCGGGGAAACAAAGAGTGCAAACTTTATATGCCAGCTTAATGATGCCTCTGGCACAAAGCTTGTGCAATAAACGACTCAAGAAAGGCTGCCATATAAGTGTAGTGTTGTGACTAAATCCTGAACCCTAAAATAATCCAGCAGTTGGTGCTCACAAGCATTTTGTATTGAGAAAACTATAATTGGGTATGCAAACGAGGATAAAGAAGGAATTTTGTAGTCACAAGGCGAGAGGAAGAATAGATAAAAGAGGCGACACTTACTGCTTTAAGAGCATAGATTGTTTACCAGAATAGTGTGAAAACTGAAAAGCATGCTGCACCAAATATCTAATGAAATAAAAAACAATGATGTTTCAGTCAAAGTAAAACTGTGCCCTACAAGTGACCTGCAGCCTTACCATTTACACGGCAATGACCCTGTTCTAACAACAAATCATGCATCGGCTTCATACAAAGTAAGAATAATGGTGCTCAAAAAGGCAAGGCCAAATAATGTTATATTGACTGAACCTGTATTAGGCCTTGAGTGGTACATGGAGCATATGAAAGAGCACTTGTTATCCATTCCCTAGCAATCTTCTGATATAGTGAGCGTATAGTGGCAACCCAAGCAGGATCACTGACAGGACCAGAAGTCAACTCATTATGAACAGATATTAGAAGTAAATCCAAGCATGAGGAGTTCCACAGAACCTGAAAGTTCAGTATACTAGTGTCATCAGTGTGGCTCAAAACAAATAACTAAAACATGAGAAGCCAAATCAAAGCACCTAACCTGTGGAAATTTTTCCTTTAGCTGAGTTAACAACTTAACACTCAGATCACGAACATGTTCATCCCTTTGTGACATGCTCTTTATAAGGAAGCCAGCATGAACGGAAAGAACAGATTCTCTCACATTAGATTCTTCGCCTATGTCAGACGTACGTTCCTCCTGGGAACATAAAATACACTTAATCTGGTGCACGGTTACAGCCTTACAGGTTACAAATTTCTCATCTCTCTAAAGATAAAATAACAGTAGTATAATTCGACAGATGAACTACAGTCTACAATGCAAAGTTGATGAACAGAGGACGGATAACACCAATGCAGATCAAATTCCTAATGTCTAATGTTGTATGATGCAACATCTAGAGCCGGTTTAAAACCTTGGAACATGATGCAAGTAATGTTTGATGTCTCATACTGCCCAAAGGAAAACTAAAACATCTGTCTGCCAGTGCATCTTTGTGCATCTTTTCTAACAACTGGGTGTCTCAACAAGAATCCTAGATATGATAACATGCATCTGAAACACTAGGGAAATGTAAGTGCCTGGCAAAAGCTGTCAAGGATGCAACAATGGCGTAGAATGTGTGTTTCTTTCACAACAGAAAGCTGTAAGCCTTTTTTTACTTATAAAAATCGAAGTTGCCATGAGATGGGGAGTGATTTGATTCAACAGAAAACAACAGAGGACATAGCACATGACGGGATACAAAGACAACAGAACAAATATGATTACATATTCAGATATTCTCCACAGATTGTTAATTAAAGTATGAAACATACCAGCCATGACAACATTGTTTCAAAAGCTCTGTGCACAACTGCCGTCAAACACTGAGTTACTGCTGGTGTCAAGTTGGGAGTAAGCAGATACTCAAACACACAACCGAACGAACTATTTGATTTATTCAATGTAGCTGAAAGTATGCCACCACTGCCGCTAAAACGCAATATCTCAAGGAAAGCAACTGCGAGGAGATATGTAGCTTTAACTCCTGAAAATGAAAAAAATAATGTAAAAACAAATTAGTGGGATACTTCACAAAATTCCATCTCTCATGTGTACCATTCATGCGAATAAAGCCAGGGGAATGCAAATCCCGATAGTGGACGGCTAAAGCGTGCGGAGAATGTCAGGAGAGGGCGGGGTAGACCGAATTTGACATGGGAGGAGTCCGTTAAGAGAGACCTGAAGGACTGGAGTATCACCAAAGAGCTAGCTATGGACAGGGGTGCGTGGAAGCTTGCTATCCATATGCCAGAGCCATGAGTTGGTTGCAAGATCTTATGGGTTTCACCTCTAGCCTACCCCAACTTGTTTGGGACTAAAGGCTTTGTTGTTGTTGTTGTTGAATGCAAATCCCGATAATTCAGAACAAGAGGGAGGGCAGTGGCGAACATTTTTTTTATTTTCTTTTAAACTACAGATTTGCACTTGTGAAAGTTAATCCCTGTAGAGAGCAAAACAATAGCAAGAAGCAGTGGTTGGAGGTGTAAATTGTGCAAGTGCAGCAAATGGAACATAACAGGATGTACCTGTTGCACTATAATGAACTATAATTATGAGAAGAGAGGTTGGCTCTACAGGTAACTTCTGTAAGACCCGCTTTGTGATAATATTTTCAAAATAAATTGCACCGTGGATCCCTTCTTTTATGGTTCTCTCACTTGGGTTCAAAAAATGCAAACTCATCCTAGTAGGTCTCACTTGTAGGTCTCGCAGAAATCTGCATGTTAGACTGTTAGTTCAATCATCCAAATATGTGGACATTGAAGCGTTTCCCAGCTCTTTGATCTTTGTCATGTTCTGCACGTCATCCAGTATAGCAGTTGTGGGCCACCAAGGTGTGTCAAGCCATGGCATCTGGATCGTCAGACACATTGATGGGGAGGATTGGGCATGGCTTCCACCTGATATACTGCTCAAACTACACGAGGGCTGTGGGGCTGCACATTCTGGTAGCTCAACTAGCACATAGATATGTGGGCCATTTGGCTAGCAAACTGCCAAGAATATTGTGAAACATAGGGACTTAATGAGACAGCCCTGCATGTTAGAGCATGTCCAATGCCGTCCATCAAAACAGACACCCTAAACGTCCGCGGACACGTCCGGACGTGTCCACGGACAGCGCTAGCGGAGCCGGACATCCAACCCTATATACATCAAATGTCCAACTGCTGGATCTGCGTCGGCTGGGCCTGCGACTGCTGGCTGTCCGGCCTCGGAGTGTTAGTCTGCTGGATGTTCACCTCCGGCCGGGAGTCGTCCACTTGTCCGTCTTCGTAGCCACCTCATCATCATCCACCGTCGCGCCCGGCTGAGACGTTCCGGCAAACAGAGACCGGGCACCGACGGGCGTGGAAGCGGGCATCCACGAACGGACAAGCGTCGGCGACTGCGACTGCGACTTTGTGAAGTTGTACTCCCCGTTGAGGTCGATGTTGTACGAGACGTGATGGCCGGCGCTGACGGTAGGCGCGGGCTGCTGCTGACCGAGTAGTGATGGCAATGGGTTTTACCCACGTACCCTGCGGGTAAAAACCCTATTAGGGTAAGGTATGGGATAAAAAGTTACCCATGGGTATACAAATAGGAAAATCTGAAACCCATCGGGTAGAGCGGGTACGGGTATGGAATCATACAACCCATACCTATATACCCATGTAGCCATATTAACGAGGATGGCCAAATTATGTCACACTTCGTGAATTTATGAACTCAAAATGTATCACTATGTGCTGCTATTTATGACTGTAATGTTGTTTTGATGTGTTGTTGTCTACGAGAAAGTGAAGTTGTTTATTAAATGTGTTGTTCTTTATGATGTGTTGTTGTTTATAAATTGTGACTATTTGTTGCTTTTTATGGATGTGAGTTGTACAAATTGACGCTTTGCAAACATGGTTAATTCTACCCACAGGTATAGTCAAGGATGATAGGTAAGCTCAAGGGGGGTTGGTAAGGGCGTGTTCGGTACTCCTCCAACTCCTGACTCCTCTAACTCCCGGCCAGGAGTCCAACCGAACAGCTCCAGTCCAGGATTTACGGGAGAGAAGCTGGCTAAAAATGTAGTGCAAAATCTGTGGAGTCATGGAGTTGGGAAATCGCAGCTCCTCCAAAACTGGAAGCGAGAGTTGATAGGTAATTACCGGCCCTTGCCACCGCCAAGTGAATTCTTCTCGTACCGGTTCGCTCCCAGTCTTTTCTCTCGTCGCAAGTCGTCCCTCCCTGCAGCATTCCCCCCTCCTGTCCCCGACCAGGCCTATGGCCCATCCCATCTTTCCCACACCTTGGACTGCCAGCTTGTTCCTGATGGGCCACAAAGGGGCGATTTTATGGGCTTCAGGTTTGCTCCCTCGTGCGAGCAAGAAGCGGTGACACCGAACAGATCGCTAGCTCCGGGATCGATCGTGAGAAGCTGGAGCTCGATTCCGGGAGTTGGAGTTGAGGATTTATCGACCACGGAGGGCTACCGAACACGCCCTAAAGGTATGGGGTGGCTCCACCCATACCCAAACCCTGTGGGTGCCTTGTGTGGCGGCAAAGTAATATGGCGGAATCATCTGCGCCGGACAGGGCGGAGAAGATTGCACGACCGGCACCCGCCGAGTCGCAAGCTTTATCGGACGCCTAACTGGGTGACCGGCCGCTGGCAAAGCATCCTCCCTCTTCCTCTGTTTGTGGCGGCGAGTGGTGTGCGTCACCGTGTTGACCTTGCGAGCAGCCAACACCAATGAATCCTCCGCCTCAGGCCCGTCGGGAATACGAACATCTCCGTCGGTACCTCATCCTGCTCCATCATGACGGTGGACGGCGAAACGAGCGGCAACTGAAGTAGGTGGCGACGGTGATCGGAGTGGAGACAGTGGGGAAAGGGCAGGCTTTCGTGCGGAAACAGTGCAGGAAATGTCCAAATGCATAGGCTCCGCCTCGCTTTTGTGCGGGCCGGGTGTGTCGGAGTCCAAGGTGGCAGCTGTCCGGACGTTTGCAAACCTCCCCCAAGTTTTTTTCGAGAAAACGCAAAGGACCTTTGTTTTTCATTGCATTAAAAAAATAGGTACAGGTACAATCCTCCTAGAAGGTGGGGTTTACAAAGAAACCTCCCCTGGGTTTCCTTCTGGTTGCAGGAATTCAGACGTGCGGACGTTTGATGTACGGCGTTGGACGGTACAAAGTGTCCGGACAACGTGGTCCGGACGTATATGGGCGGTTTGATGCACGGTGTTGGAAATGATGCCCTTAGGTACCTATAATGCATCACACTCATCCTATATACTTAAGAAGTTCATCCTCACTACAGGATTTATGTCTACATGCAGCCTGCCCACATCAGCAATCTCGCCACATGAGCAAGTCCTGTCTTCCGTTTCTATTTGCATGATGCCACGTCGTGGCTTCCGTAATCAGCGTACGAGTATGTTTCTCTTTTTAAGACAGTCACCCAAGCCAAGCTATTGTTTCGTCTTCTGCCTTCAGTAACCGACCAGTCTTATGATCGCTAAATCCTTCAACAGTCAAGCCACCGATTCGTCTCCTAGTAGAAATTGCTCCTGCATAAAGCCCAATCCTCCTCACATGCTCCCTTGGCTCTCCCACGGTCCTGGTCAAGGTAATCACCCCATCTTCCATGCTCTCACCATTTCTAGGACCGACTAATTAGTAGACGCTAACTCTGGCTTCTTCTCACTTCCGGCTGCCTTTCTTCTTCGAGGCGCATATACGTTGCATCAGACCACAGGAGGGGACTCGAGCTTCCTATCAGTTTCTACTTCATAGATAGGTATGCGTTGTTTATGTGATCGGAGTTGTTTTATCTCACCGGCAAAAAAGAAGAGATGGTTTTCTCTAAAGAACAGGGAATGCTTACAGCAAGTCTAATCGTCTAGGTTTTACCAATCCAGTAAGCAATCCGTCCAATTCGCCGTCCTTAGATAACAGTGGAAATAAAATTTTGTTACTATCCTGCTAATACTCTGCAATTCGTTGAGCTTATATCAGTGCAATTGATGAGATTTTATTCAATCAGTCGTGCTACAATTGTGATACAATTTACATAATCTGCTACAAAATTTTACACATTTAAGTTTTTTTTGCGGGTACACATTTGAGTTTTCAAGGATATGAAGAGTCATCAGCTTCATGTCATCGCCTTTCTTCTTCCATTCCCAGAGCCCTTGGACTCATGAGGAACTGTGTGGGGATGTGGCTCATGGACCCAAATTATGATGGAGAAGGTGTGCTAGAGCTCAGTTACAGAGAGGCTACGTCAAGGTGCACGTGTATGGTGTACATCTGGTGCAGTTGTAGTAGAGGAGCAAGCCTAGGTAAGGTAGGGAAGTAGCATTTGCAATGGACAGAAGCAGATTTTTTTTTTTACTATATGTAGAAACAACACAGTGTCGTGGCAGCTGCGGTCCGTTTAAGGCACAGTAGCACGAGGAAATTGGAGAATGAGGAGTCCTGGGCTGCACACAATGGATAATACCAACATTATAATTTTTAAGAGGTCTCTCTCTCTCTCGTGGGCGCGCACACACACACATTCAGACATTTTCATAATATTTTTATTTGCATTTCCTCACTTGGACTATGATGGTAGTTCGTTGGTACAAATGTTGGATCGCTCAAACTAAATAGGTATTTTTGAGATATCCTGCTAAACTTAGATCACTCTAATTGATGTTTTGCAATATATTAGCAATCCAACACATTAGCAATGCGTTTATCGACTACAATATACTAACTTTCTACCCCGCAAAAAATATACTAATTTTCTGTCCAATAAAGATTCAAATAAACATATATTTTCATATTTCTTTAGTGGTTACACTATTTTATCACTGTAAATCCTTCTTCTATGCGGCGCTACAAATTCCCGTAGCAACGCACGGGGCATCATCTAGTTTCTAGAGTTTCTTTGTTATATTTGATGGAGGGCAATTTACATTTTCTGGAATCAAACAACTATCTGCATAAGCCGTAAAGCACTCAACAGAGAATAAACATTGACCTGAAATTGTACTCATTGCTGCTACCTCAACTCGACCTCCCAAAGCTGCAGAAAGTGCAGTTCTCTGTCCAACAGCTGCCTTTTCATCACCATTGCCACGACGACTGCCTGGATTATGCAGAGCATTTAACTCTAGCTCATCTTCAAGCCATTTCACTGAACTGACAACCTGAAATGTAAAAAGTATACTTGTGAGATACGAAGTCACAAAGTAATTCTGAATTTTCCAGTGAATATTATATACCATTTTAATTTATACAATCCCGTGTATCATACTCTTACCAAGTATTGTAGTATCCATATCCACAAAATACAATAAAAACAGGCCCCTTTTAATGAGAAGTGGTATATTTATTTTCTAAGTTTTCCAAAACATCTAGACAAGCATCATACAAATTACAACTTCACAGTTAAATTCACTGATCCAAGTTTATTCCCTGAGCCTACCACACAGTCCTTCCAGAGATAAAATGATATTTATTCATATATCGGCCTGCTAAAAGAAAGCTAACAATAATATGGGGAGCACAAAGAGCTGTATGCAAAGTATACATTATATGAACCACATCTGTCCCCCTTCCATTACAAGCTATGTATGCTCAGTGACAGGAAATGAATTCAAACAAGTTCAGACTCCTAACTGCAGTATAATAATACTGTTTCCCAGCTCTTTGGTCCTAAAAAACTTACCAGCGGCGGAGATCCTTGTGCAATGCGTTGCACTGCTACAGACCATTGGCTATTCCACATGTAGGGTCCAGCAACAGCTTGCAGGGCTACACAGCTCTCCCCAGTGTTTAACGGAGTGGAAACAGGTTTTGTAGATGCCTGGTTGTTCTGTATCGGAGGAGCTAAACCAAACAAGACAATATAGAACCACAGGTTGCGAAACAATTTCAATAGAGATGGCTCGACAGAGGACACTGGATCAAAATCTGAACATATTTCAGCAACCGCAGGAAGTAACGGGCCCATCAAATCAGCACCACTCCTACAGTAATGACAATTACAGTAAGCACGGACAGTTAACTAGCACAAGCATAAGAGATGAAATAAAATTGTGTATGATAAATGAAGAGGGTACAAGAAAAGAATACCACGTACAGAATCAGGTGATACAACGTTAGTATTATACAAATTAGTAGATGGATTTATAATTTTACATGAGAGCCATTTAACCTTTGCAGGGAAAGCTACAAGGGCTAGATTGTTTCCTTCAGACTCTTCTATTTTCAAGAGGTGAGGGTCCCTACAGCTCCCGTCCAAAATTAAAATCAAGATGGCACGTAAAACATATTTACAAAACAAAATACCTGTAGAAAGTGTATACTCGATGACCAGAGTCTAGCAAAAAAATTGTGGCATTTAAACCAGAAAACAAAAATAAAATCCTAGGAAACTCATACAAAACCACAAATGAACAGAGACAGACACTCGTGACTGTTCGTTCATTCACACCATGGTGAGTTAAGTATATCACAATCTAAGCAATACAACCTCCAGTCCATAATAGATGTTATTTGACTTGAAAAAGGTCCAGTTTTTCAACTCGAAACTCTCCCTTAAGTCCAGTTTTCAACCCTGAACTCTACAACTGTCTTGAGTTACAACCTCAAACATACAAGAAAACATATTGGCGCCTAGCAAAAAGTGTGTACATCATTCAAGACTCAAAAACAAGATATATTTTAGCTTAAGAATAGAAAAATAAGATTGATGACAAAGCATCTCACCTCCCACTTTTAGATTCAGCGGCTAGCCCCACATCAGAGCACAGGGACAACAACCTATGACGATAATCAGATCTGAGTTTTGTGCTAGTGAGGTTGGAAGCAACAAGTAAGAAACCTGCGGGAAGAGTCTAGAATTTTGTTGACACAGTTAGCATGGAACATGAATCAAAATTACAACTCTATGATAGTATATAATGTAAATTTCTTATTGGACTCATCACAGACCTCTGTTCGCTCAGCTGTTGCTTCTGATGGCAATGTGTTGTTCTCTGCAGCTCCTACAGCTTTAACCTTATCCAGGTAGCTTCTTGTCATCAATACAATGCTCTCACGGTATGATTTTTCAAAACCCAAGCATGCCACACGAGATATTGCATCTAACAACTGCAGTAGTTTAAATTAATTGATTACCATAAATGTGTTTGCTTAAACTTGAAACAATATCATCAAAAGTGACACATGGTAAGTATGTTAATGGGTAAGAGACAAAAATTCCATACTTTTAGACGCAATAAACTTGGAGCTGAAGCGTCACCCTCCTCTAGATGTTCAATGAAAAGGGGCAAGATCATGTCTACAACTTCCCATCTTTTCAAGCATACACACAACTCAGCCAGAAGGCGTACTACATTAAGTCGCATCACCGGAACTGTGTCTTTTCCTTTACCATCCTGCAATAGATTCACGCCTCAGTAAACAACCAGCCATTGACAGTTAATCATGCTACCGTGATGCATATCTTTAGTCGCTACAGTTAGCCAGTGTAAGTCCCATAAAGGAAGACTGACGGCAGCAGGGAAGCTTAATTTTTGTATAGAACACATTTTCCAAGTTCCAAGAATTTAAATTTCAGAATGACCCACCCTCAACAGTAAAACAAAGCAACGGGCAGAATTATGGTGCTTGTAATCTGCCATATCATGTATCTGCGACTCTGGTAGAAGAGATATTCCAAAATGTGCTAGATCCATCGCAAAAGACTCAACTAGAAAATCAAAACAAAGATCATGTAGCTTGTTCTGCTTGCTGCTGGAAATTATTCTGATACCATGGGGAATATTGTCTTGATATATAACCTACCAGCACATCAGGTGATGACGCTGCAACTTTCTCCATGCACCCAAATAATGCAGCATACTATTACTAGGTTGAAATAAATTAAGGGTGGGTGCTTCCAGATTTCTGTGGTTGGATTAAATTAGCAGAAGGCTATATGACTATCTATTTCTTTGCTTACAGCACTAAAACACCCATGAGCCTAAATTTGGAAGAAGAAAAAGGAAAAAAAAAACATAAGTGATTGGAGTTTTACCGCAAACAGAATACTAGCTGGATACACATGTTTTATGAAAGTCATGCAAACTTATGACTGATATTGCCTTCTCGTTATCTTTCATCTTAGTGAATGAGGAGAATCCAGGTTATCAGAATAAAAGTTTATCTGGTAGGCATATTAGTATTATCCCCTCCAGTTCAGAAAGAAGAGTTACAGGTAAAAGCTTCTTTAACATGACCAGTGCCATATATATTAATATCTAGATTGACAACTTTCCACAGGAAAATGACACCAGTCACCAGAATGTTCGTGATTAAAATCACTTCCTAATAATAAATCTGTTATTATTTTTACTACCATACAACCATGAATATTGGCAGTCAAAATGAAAAAAAATATGGACAACACGCTATGTAATAAATGTAAAGAAACAATACTCCCTCCGTCCGGAATACTTGTCCTCGAAATGGATAAAATGGATGTATCTATAACTAAAATAAGTCCAGATACAACCATTTGGAGGACAAGTATTTTCGGACGGAGGGAGTACTAATTTTTGGACTGGTATAGAGCACATGGAAAGATTAATTGAAAACTCACAGGTCATGAGTCTACCACAACATAAAGAAGTTTATGGCCTCGTAGGAAAGAAGATAGCATCAATATTGGCTAGTCTAACCTAAATACAGAAAAAGTAAACACAGTTATAACTGTACAAATGATGCATCGTAGTATCTTGAAATTTTTGAAGATTTTAGGCGGACTGAGAGCACCAAATGCATGACCTTCTAGCTGTTTGCTGAGGTGATAAGTTCAGAAAACATCGCTTTTCAGTTCTCGGTTCTTCAATGTGCTGGCATGGTAACTTGTCTATAACCAAGCATTTTATGTGACTGACACATGCTGATTGACAACAATTTTAAGCATCTTGCGCAAAGTGACATCAAGTAAGGTTGGCTTGTGCAACTATGCCCTAAGGGTTGCAGGAAACCTTACTAGGGCATGGAATTTTCATGTGGTGACAAAAATTAAGAAGAATACCTCTTCCTCATAATCATTCCGTTCACGAACATATGCAGCTAAACGCATAATGAATGTGTCAACTAGAGCCCTATCCTTTGTCCAGCCAAACTCTATGATCTCACAGCTCAACTTCACCACTGCCTCGAACAAAGCACCAGGGCTACAGCCCGTCATGTCAGCCTGCAAGGGAATGATTGATTTCACATTAGGCAACAACAAAAAAAAGGGCAACCTGGTGCATGTAGCTCCCGCTTGCGCAGGGTCCAGGGAAGGGTCCGACCGCTTTGGGTCTATAGTACGCAGCCTTTCCCTACATTTCTGTAAGAGGCTGTTTCCAGGACTTGAACCCATGACCACTGCGCCAAGGCTCCCCTTCGCCACATTAGGCAACACCTCCATAAAAAAAAAACCAGTAGTCCAAACAAGAGAAGCATGAGACCAACATACCTGCGAACATGTGCTGACAACAAGCGGTTTCAAGGGAATCAGCAGAACCGGCAGGAGCTGGCCCCCACGCGAGACTGTTATCTGGCTGATCCCATTGAGCAGAGTGCAAAAGAGCTCCTCACAAATCTTGAGTTTTCGCCAGGATGAGAGGATGCACGACTTGGTGGCTTCGATGAACCAAGCAAGAGTCTGCTGAAGCATGTCCTTGGATGCTTTGCTGTCAGCGTCCAAGACCGAGACACTCCGGACCAGAACCACCACCGCAGCTTGGCAACACGATAATTTGGTGTTTATCCTCACCCTCAGTTGTGCACCCTGCTCCTTCCAGTCCCGCTTCCTAATCTGCCAGCCATCACCTCAAGCATGATCAGACCGCAAGCAAACATCTAGCTCAACCATGTACACGCGCAAATGCGAATGCAGACACCGACAGGCGATATACAGATGAAGGGAGAGAAGAGAAGACACCGGCTCACCTTGAGAAAATCCGTGAGCGAACGGACCTGCCATGCGGCAGCATTCCTGACCTTGGCAACCTTGTTGGCCTCCAGCCCGCCCTCGCCCCCGAGCATCTGAACGATGAGCCTGAAGGCGACCTCCTTGCGCTCGAGGGCCTCGATCTGCTCCCCCTCGAACCTCTGCACCGCCTCCTTGATCCCTCCATTCTGCTCCCCCGCCGCGTCCTCCCCCTTCCCCTTGGCCCTGGGCGGGGCCTCGTCGGAGCCAGGGAACTCGAGGAAGAGGCGCTGGGCGACGGGCGCGGTGTCGGCGGGGAGGAGCTGCGGGGGCTTGGCGGCCGCGGCGGAGAGGAAGGCCCGGGCGAGCGGCGCGGAGGCGGGGTCGGCGGCGTCGAGCGCGGCGAGGAGCGCGGCGGAGAGCGCGGAGGAGAGGGCGGGGGAGGCGGGCGCGGCGGCGAGGAGTGGGAGGAGCTTGGCGAGGAAGGGCGCGGGCGCGAAGGACTGCGGCCAGAAGGCCGGCGCGAGGAAGGCGCGGGAGGCGAGGAAGGCGAGGAGCGGGGCCGCCGGCGGGCCGGCGCCCGCGGGGAGGAGGCGCGCGAGGGCGAGGAGCGAGTGGAGGTGCGCCCGGGTCGCGCGCTGCGCGGGGGACGCGGGGGACGCGGGCGGCGCGCAGCGGGAGGTGAGCCAGGTGAGCTTGTCGGCGAGGAGGAGATCCGGGTGCGCGGCCACCAGGTCGCAGAGCTCGTTCAGCGCCTCCATCGGGTTACCGCGCGCGGCAATGCGGTCAGATCATGGGGGGGTCGTCGCCGCTGCGGCCGCGACGCAGAGCGGATCGGGAGCGGAGGGAGAGGGGGACGGGGAGGGGAGGGCGGAGACGGAGATGTGCGCCCCTCTCTTTTTTCTCTGACGCGAGAGTGATTGGTGGAGCCGAGGACGACGAGGAGGGCCTTTCTCTCTCGGGTTGGGTAGTAGTTTTTGGTCGCTCGGCGAAATGTTGGGGACGGCAGGCAGACCGGCCAGAGAGAAAGGGGCGAGAAGGTTTCTTTTCTTTTTCTTAATCAGCGATCTTGTTTAGAAAAATGGTTGACATGGAAAAAATCTTTTGTCAACCTAGGTTTGGTTGGTTAATTCGATGATCAAAGTTAAAATTTTGAAATGGACGCGTGCCTTATTTGTGAAAATAGAGAGTGACTCGTTGATGGTGGTGTTGTACTCCCTCCGTCTAGGTACATTGGACGTATTAGTCTCGACGACACCACCAAGACTCGGTGAGATTAATTAGCGCATCACCCGCAAAAAAAAAAGATTAATTAGCGCATGTTGGTTGGGTGAAATTTATTACCATGTGTTTCCAGCACACTTGCCGTTGTCCCGGACGAGGCAGTGCGGCAGCCTACCACTCCACGTGTGTGCCGGAGGCATGCATGCGAACAGCTCGCTAAATCAGTTACTACATTTTTGGCATGCATTGGGTGTTAGGGCATGTACAATGATGATATTTTAGGAGTGTCACGTAGGATAAATGATGAGATGGAGGAGAGATAACTCATAAGAGAAGGCTTGTCTTCTCTTATTTAAGATAAGACAAGAGATGATCTCTTAACACAATATGTCTCACCACATTTTTAGGAATTGCTAGTTATTGAAGATAAGACTAAAAGATGACCCATTGTAGACATTTTTTTTTGTCATCTCTAAATTACATGCAAAACTTAAGATAAGACTATCTTATCAACCATTATACATGCCTTTACTGTCATGTTCACATATTTGGCTCACGAAGTTAATTACCACTCTACCCTGATGAATGATGGCGACTAATAAAATTAAATGCCTAGTTTTGATAGAGCGTTCAATGCACCCAAACAGAGGGAGTATTGATATGTCTTCGATTTAAATCTTCGACTACACCGGACAAACATGTCTTTTTTAAAGATCACCTGACAAACATGTGAGGTGGCCTTAATGGGGCAACAACTTAGCGATTGGTGCTGAGGTGCAAAAAACTTGTCATCAGCTTCAATGGTGTCAAGGTGCAAGAGCTCGGTGATAGACTCTCATAAGTTGAAACGTCTGTTTTTTTATAGGCAGGTAATTATCTTAATAAAATGCAAATAATTAATACAATAATTCTTAATGCAAGCACATAAAATGGGATATACACGACACACGTATAATTAATATCACGATGTAAATTCGTTGTGTGCCCCCACAAATAAAAGGTCGT